>NC_066891.1:1640793-1803145 GCF_022985175.1 Labeo rohita | reverse complement strand
TAATATTATTTATGGTTTCATTTTAATTTTAATTTCAGTTAAAGTTTTCCCTGGTAATGACAATGCGTTATTTTAGTATCCTTGAGATATGCATTTTGTTTTTATTTATGTTTTATTTAAACATTTGAATTAATTTTAGTCATTAAAATATATATATATATATATATATATATATATATGTGTGTGTGTGTGTGTGTATATATATATATATATATATATATATATATATATATATATAGACAGTCTTTTAAATGAGTTTTTATTTTCATTTTTTTTCATGTAATAAAATGTATAAAAAATTGTATTATTATTATTTGTTTTATTTTTTGTTATTATTATTATTTAATTTTAATTTCATTTAACATTTTAGTAATGTTGTCCATGCAGTTTTAATTCATTTCAGTTTTAGTTATTTTTGTACATGAAGTTAAACTAGCTGAAATAAAAAAATATATATTTGAATAATTTAAATGTGTTTTTACGGCTTTTTTTTATTGGTTTTACTGTTAACTATAATAACCCTTAATTACTTTTTTGGGTTTTTTTTTTGCATTACTTATAATATTCTTATATAAACATGCCTATTATTTAAATAATTTTATTTACCTAATAATTAAATAAGGCTGTAACAGTAATGATAATTAAATAATATAATATACAATTACATGATATAATAAATAAACTAATTTTTTAATGTTTAAAATCATTTTAGATAAAGTTTAGTACATTATTATACAGTGTTTGTGTGATAGATCGATATTTGGTGTTCTCGTCATCAGGAGAGGTTGTCGGGTGAGTTTGATCATTAACCCGTGTGTGTCCATGTGCGTTCCAGCTGTATGTGTAAGTGAGTGTGACTACAGACGTTTATTCCCTCATTTGAATTGATGAAATGATTTTATCTGTATCAATCAGACACATGAGCTTAGCGATCAGCCTCAGTCCTGCAGAGTTCAGCTGCAACCCTAATCAAACACACCTGAACCAGTTAATCAATGTCTTCAGGATTACTAAGGCTATAGGCAGGTGAAGATTTCTTCAGGGTTGGAGCTGAACTCTGCAGGACTCTCTAGGACCGAACCTGGTCTAGTAGGTAAATGTGATATGTGAGCACTTGATATGGTCAGATTTGTTGTTGTTTTGCACTGTGGTCAAGCAAACAAATAATAGTCTTCGAAAAAGAAACTGCTTTTCACAAAGGCTTCAAATAAGGCTCATCCAGTCAGCATCCCATGTGTGTTTAATTTTAGCTTGTTTTATGTGATCATGTGATGACGAAGAAAACGTGATGATAATTCTGAAGTAATTGTGTGTTATTTTCTGTAGTGGTATCATGAGGCCGGGACTGAACGCCATATTAGGAGCCACCGGGAGCGGGAAATCATCGTAAGAGCCTTCTGTCTGTTTGTCTGTCTGTCTGTGTGTCCTCATTTATGTAACCAGTGTTAAGAAGTAGCTAAAAGTAGTTCAGCTGTTTTCAAAACAAAGCAGCTTTTCCAGCACCAAGCTGTTTTTTTTTTGTTTTTTTTTGTAACAGTGTAACGTGACAAAATTTATTGTATTTTTTTTTAGTATATATGTGACCCTGGTCCACAAAAGCAGATATAGGGGTCAATTTTTTTACATTGAGATTTATACATTTACAGCTGAATAAATAAGCTTTCCATTGACTGTTAGGATAGGACAATATTTGGCTGAGATACAACTATTTGAAAATCTGGAATCTGAGGGTGCAAAAAAAAATCTAAATATTGAGAAAATCACCTTTAAAGTTGTCCAGATTAAGTTCTTTTTAATGCATATTACTAATCAAAATGTAAGTTTTGATATGTTTACTGTAGGAAATCTACAAAATATCTTCATGGAACATGATTTTTACTTAATATCCTAATGATTTTTGGCATAAAAGAAAAATATAATTTTGATAATAATAATTTTGACCCATATAATGTATTTTTGTCTATTGCTACAAATATACCCGTGCTACTTAAAACTTAAAAATTGTCCAGGATCACAAATTTGTATGTTTTTATTGTGTGTGTGTGTGTGTATATATGTATATGTGTGTGCGTGTGTATGTTATATATATATATATAATTATATTTATTTTAATATAATATATTTAAAATACGAAAAGATAATAATAAAATTACATCTGAGGTGATGTCATTCTGAGTTGTATTTTACTCAAATCTAAATATTAAGAAATGATATGTTGCTTAAAGAAAATGAAGTGTATTTGTTGCATTTTTATTTTTATTTTCATCATGGAACACATTTACCCGTCAAAATCTCAAAATGTCTTTCTCATTACAGTAATACAGTAATCACAATCATCCTGTCAGAATAGAATGTTTATATTTATACGATGTCCTGTCAGAAATATTATTTAAAATATTATTTTATTGAAATTATTTATGGATTTGTACATAATTTAATTTTTTAATATTTTTATTTATGAAAGAGCATAAAAACAGTATAGTAAATACTGTAATGTACATAATGAAATTATATCAATTCAAATTATAATAAATCAATTAAATTTAGAATTGAAATAAACTAAATGCATTTCAAATATTAAATCTAATTCAAATAAATAGTTGTTTTTTTTTTTGTATTTATTTAATGTGTATAATGTTTTACTGTAGGTTTCTGGACGTTCTGGCTGCTCGTAAGGATCCTTCTGGTCTCTCTGGAGAGGTTCTTATAGACGGAGCTCCACAACCTCCAAACTTCAAATGTCTGTCTGGATACGTAGTGCAGGTATAAACCACACAAACACTCATTTACTACATTTACTTTCTTCTGTTTACTTAGTAAAGTAGCAGCATGTTCTCTTTAATGACACATAATGTGAGGAATCACTCACATCTGGGGCACAAACTTTGAAAACTGCCTTCAGCAGTTAAAACAGGAAGCTGAGCTCATTATTCTGTAGAATACAGATCATGAATAATGGAAATGTGGGATTGGTGAGTAAGATCAGAAGAGCTGGAGTGAAATCGTTCAGCAGTTTAGTTTGTTTTCCATCCATGAATAGTTTAGTGCAGTCCATTCATCTTGTGTTGTCTTTAGGAGTCTGAATTCCTCCAGCAATTGTTTAATCTAATCTTAAATCACACCAGCCATGTCATGAGACGCTCTGTTTCCTTCCTTAAAGATGTCTAAACGTGTGCTTAGAAAGTGCTCTGTCATGGTTTAAACACATGAATCATGCTGAAAATCAGCCTTGTTTTTTTGCAGGATGACGTGGTCATGGGGACGCTGACGGTTCGTGAGAATCTGCGTTTCTCGGCGGCTTTACGGCTCCCGAGGTCGATCCGTCAGAGAGAAAAAGATGAGAGGGTTGAGAAACTCATTCAGGAGCTGGGATTGAGCAAAGTGGCCGATTCACGGGTAACACCTTAATCTCTCTGACCACATGTGCAATCAACACAAACTACTGTTGATGCTTCATTACATGATTAATAATTAGTATAAAAGACCATAAAAAACCCTTTCTAGTCTCATTTTCCATTTGAGGACATCCCAAATCTTTTTTCAGTGACTAATGAACAAAAATCTGTGTGATCTAGTGATGGGAATTATGTTGAATGTAACAAAGTCAGTATTTTAGATCATTACTGGGTTTAGAGGGCAGGACCTGCATTAACGGCTGCTCTGATTGGCTGGTTTTACAGGTGGGCACGCAGCTGATTCGTGGCATTTCAGGTGGAGAGAGGAAGAGGACGAACATCGGCTTGGAGCTGATTATTAATCCACCAGTGCTTTTCCTGGACGAACCCACCACCGGCCTGGACGCCAGTACGGCCAATTCCGTCCTCATGCTGCTCAAGAGGTGCGTTTATACACGGGACGTCCCACGAAACCGCTCATAATCCATGCCTAAATCACAAGAAAGACATGTTCATTTGAATTTACTTAAACATGTGTAATAGTTTCTTCTATCCCACTCGAAAACATTAGTTAACTGCATATATTTATTAATATGTAAACGTCTCCAATAAGATTTTCTATAATGGGAGCATGGGGAAGTTTTACTATAAACAAATACTTACTTCCTATGTAGCCAAATACGTAGGGCTGCAAAATGATTAATCGCGATTAAGTTCAAAATAAAAGTTTGTTTACATACTGTATGTGTTTGTACTGGGTATATTTATTATGTGTGAATAAATACACACACATATACTTTGTATATATTTAAAAAAATATTTGTATGTGTATATATATTTATGCTTGTATATAATTTATATGTAAATGTTTTATATATAAATCTAACATATTTTTCCTTAATATATACATGTATGTGTGTGTATTTATACATGATAAATATACACAGTACACACATACCGTATGTAAACATAAACTTTTATTTTGAATGTGATTTAATCACGATTAATCACTTTGGAGTCCTATTGTATTGTTTTTTCACAATATAAATGTATATTTATTAAAAAAATATTTAATATTTTCCTAAGTTCCATAACTTTTCAATTTTTTAAAATGTCACAATATTAAAATGTTATTTAGTATATTAGGAGCCCTGAAATTATTTATAAACTATACTTATACAACCTATTTTCACACATTTATTGTACTGGTTTTAATTTTTTATTTAACAAAACAATAAAAATGTCATATCCTATTCTATTATGATAATTGAAAAATGAAAAATATATTATGTAAATTATTACATTATGAATACAGTGTTTAGTAATTTATATTATATTATGATTTATATTTTACAAAATATGATATTTAGTAATCTGCTGATTTGTGATTTGATACATATAAAAATAAATATTTTGTTACATTTTTGTGCTAAATAATGAAAATATCACAGTGTGAAAATCCTAAAAAATAATCCTAAAAAATATTATATTTTATTTACACTTTTTATATACATTTTACTTATAAATGTATAAATAGTAATAACTATACAGTGCACAGCATAAATGAGTACATCCTTCTGAAACTTAACAAATTCTTCAATTGCTCTTTGAGACATATTACGGTACTTTAGAGATGTGATGTTCTAGCAAGTGTGCTTGATCAATTATCAAAGAATCATGTCAAAATTCTTCAGGAAATTAAGAATTCCTTATCAAAGTGATAAAATGTTGTGTTGAGAAAATGAGCACACCTTCCTGAAAGTTACTTCATAAAACTAAATAAAAAGTATAGTGTAGGTTTAAGGTAATTTTTGATCAACAGGTATGTATGTTGAATGAAAGCTTTTAAGGATAAG
The DNA here is from genome assembly GCF_022985175.1 of Labeo rohita. Lineage (NCBI taxonomy): Eukaryota > Metazoa > Chordata > Actinopteri > Cypriniformes > Cyprinidae > Labeo > Labeo rohita. Next base: position 1,797,894 of record NC_066891.1, on the reverse strand, counting down.
TAATTTCTTGACAACTAACAGTGTTATATAGCCCACTGAATCATTCTTAGACTTAATGCACAACAGTAGAAGCACTTAGGAGAGAACTTTCAGGAGTTGTATTTCTATGCACAGAAGAGGGTAGTGGTACAAGAGGAATACCAAATCGTTGTTTTAAGTGTGAAAATATAGCAAAAGTAACTGAAAAAAAAACAATGGACTTGTGACAACAACAATATCGTGTATTATTGTTCACTGATGTGTAACCTGTACATATGTTAACATCTCAAAAAATGTGTTTTAGGGTTTCATGACCCTTCAAACACTTTTTGCATAAAATATGACACTGACATGAGTGCTGTTCTGTGTTTTAACAGTCCCGTGTGTTTAACTTGTGTTTTGTTCAGAATGGCGAACAGCGGTCGCACCATCATCCTGTCCATCCATCAGCCGCGCTACTCCATCTACCGGCTGTTTGACAGCCTCACGCTGCTGGTGGGAGGAAGGATGGTGTATCATGGGCCGGCTCAGGACGCCCTGAACTACTTCAGTCAGATCGGTATGAAAACATACACAAAGACACACACACATACGTGAACAGACCCTTACATCCTGATACTGATGTCTTCTGTGTGTGTGTGTGTCAGGATACACCTGTGAACCTCATAACAACCCTGCTGATTTCTTCCTGGATGTGATCAATGGAGACTCCACTGCCGTCGCTCTCAACAAGACATACGAAAATGAGGGTACAGCACTTTTATTTTTTTAAATACATTTTTACTACAATAAAATATTTATTTATTCAATAAAATATTTAGCAAGATAAATTTGAAACAGGAATTTATTGGAGAAAATGAATATGTAATAAAGTCTACAAATTAAGTTTTTTTGCCCCGCAATATGCACCAGATAAAGCTTGAATACTCTATTATTATTATTATTATTAGTATTATTATTATTATTATTATTATTATTGTTGTTGTTGTTGTTATTGTTGTTAATATTATTTATCTACTTTCATAGCATTTAATTGTTAATCTGAAATAGCTTTTATTTTTATATTCTCATTTTTTAATTTAATTGCAGTTTGTTTTTCTATTTTAATTATATGCTTTTGTAATTTTTTATGATTTTTTTTGTGTCGTTATCTTTCATTTTAGCACTTTAATTTAAAAGTTTAGTAATTTCAGTTTTCGCAGAGTTAAAACAATAAACAATTAAATCAATGATTAAGACTAATATGTACCTTTTTTTATTTCAGCCTTAAAAAAATAAACTTAAAAAAAGTTTTAAAACTTTAAGTAATCTGTAGAATTGTTTTTTTAATTTGTGTTCATTTTAGTTTTAATAAAATTGTAATATTTAGAATTTATTTCAACTTTAAAACAAATGATATCATGTGATCATTTAGAAATTATTTTATTCAACCTTAATATGAATTTTTAATATAGATTTAATTTTATACAATTTTTTTTAGTTAGTTTTTCATGTAATATTTAGAATTTATTTCAACTTTAAAACAATAGTTATTGTGTAAGCTTAAGTTTTTCATGCAATGTTTACAGTTTATAGATGAAAAATTAAATATATATTTTCTTTTTAGTTTGTTTTTATTTCAGTTAACAATAACATCTCTGACTGTCTGACTAATATTTGGAATTTATTTTACTTCAGCTTTAAAATGAACTTTAAATAGATGTTTTGTTTTTCATGTAATTTTTATAATCTGTTTCAGCTTTAATATGAATGCTTAATAGCTTTGAATAGTAATACTTTTTTTAGTTAATAATACCAGCAGTGACTAAGACTGGTATGTTTGTGTGAATGACCATAAATGTGTTTGTGTGTGTCAGAACTGGACCATGAGCAGCTAAGTTCATCTCTGAAGGGCATCGAGGATCGTTTAGTGGAGGAATACAAGAACAGCATCAACTACAAACAGACCAGAAGCGAGCTGGAGCGAATCGTTCAGGGACAGGACTACAGCACACGGCCCAAATCCAGAACCATCACCTACAGCACGTCCTTCTTTCACCAGTTCAAATGGGTCCTCAAGAGAACCTTCAAGAACCTCATGCTGAACCCACAAACCTCAGTCGCTCAGGTCAGTGTCTACATCAGGCATTCACAGATGTTTCTACTTTGAGTTGCAATATTTAAATCCTTTTAAATTTTTCAGACAATAAAAAGTGTATGTGTGAAAAGAAAATGTAGATTTACATATAAATATAATTTTAAAGAAAAGAAGATAAGCTTTTGATTTAGGTCGATGTTAGTATTTCTATATTGAACCTGAGTGTTGTTTCTCAAGATCGGGGTGATGATTTTCCTGGCTCTGGTTACCGGAGCCATATTTTTTGGAGTGAAGGGGAATTCCAGCGGCATTCAGAACAGGTATAAAAACACATTCATCCAGCTGAGTCAGTATTACTGTGCGATGAATCATTTCACCTGAATCAGATCTGATGAACAGAAGTTGTGTCTCTTTAGTGATTTAAAAATATAATTTACTGAATAATATTGTTGCAACCAGGGCTTGGGGGAAAAAAAAAAAAAAAAAAAAAAAAAAGAAAGAAAGAAATCAGTTGGTTTATTCAGAGCAGGAATCGACATTTTGACATGAACATTGTTCTTTTGTATTATTATCATTCCAAAACTGGTTAAAAAAAATGATTTGCATATTATTATAATAATAATAATAATAATAATAATAATAATAATAATAATAGCTTTTTCTTTACTCAAAAAGAGAAGGAAAAAAAACATAGCCAATACAGCATCATCTTTTGTATATTTTGGCCAAATGTAGGCTACTAAACAAAAGAAAAAAAAAATCTGTTAATGCATTAAAGACATTAAATTTTGATGCATCGTTTAAAAAGTGCTATTCGTATAAAATTGCATTTTGAGAGGGGAAAAAACATAAGTCGCTCATGTTGCATTTTATTTTTACATTCAGAAATATGGCTGGGCGATATGGGCAAAAAATTATCACAAGAATTTTTTTTCATATCAGTCGATATTAATAATTATCATGATAATTGTCCATTTTTTATTTATTTTAAGTTGAAAGGCAGATTTTTGCTACAGTGTGAAAGATGGTTAAATGTGGCTTTAAAATCTTCTTTATGGTCAGAACATGACAAACACATTTTTTTTTAATTCTTCACTTTTTCCAATAATTTGTTCTTAACAAAATAAATATCTTAACTGAATTTTTTTGTTGTTGTTGTTTTTTAACTTTGCATGTTTTGAGTAATATTGTGAAATCAGGAAACAGGTTTCCTAATTTTTGTTTGTTTGTTTATTAGAAATACACATTTGATAGTAGCTTGAGGATGCAGATGTAGATTTATTTTCATTAGCAACATCAGTAATATCTGTCAAAACTGTAGCAAGCTTATTTTTATATGGTGAAATGTAATTATTGTGACTGATTTTTATTTTTATATATATATATATATATATATATATATATATATATATATATATATATATATATATTTTTTTTTTTTTTTTTTTTTTTTTTTTTTTTTTTTAACCATTGCTCTTCCATAGTATTATCCACAGATCATGATGATAACAGTTAAAACAACAAATGTAGCACTTCAGTACCATGGTAAAAATGTAATATGGTTTGTAGGTATTTGTATAAAAAACAGTAGTCTAAATACATTGTTTAAATGCATAAATGCTATTTAATCACAAAATATACTGTTATTACATTCCATTACTCACATTCAGTGTAGCTAGAGTTTAAGCACTCATAACTCCTCTTGTAATCAGTGAAGCTGTCCATACACTGTATGTAAGAACTGCTTTACTTACATACCTCGTACCTCTGCACTTCGTTGCTTACGATGAGGGAATTTGCGAGTTCAATCCTAACAAAACTTCAGGTTTCAGCAATGACTGTTCTGAACACCTCTGATTGGCCACTGCATTTTAAAGTCAACAGAGTTGTGTGTAAAAACGCGTAAAAAAGAAATATGATTTAATGTGAGCAGGTCTAAATGTAATACAGCAATCAAATCTTTTCATTTCATTTTCACTAGTTTTATGTTTGAAGTATTATATTTTTATTGAAAAACCGGGGGATCCCCCCAAGTATATATTTTGGGTTTTATGGGGTGTCCCTAATGCTTATGGGAGGACCGGGAATTACCTATGATGAGCTCACAGCTGAGTGCCATTTCAGTCGTTGGATGCATCAGCTCTCATGTGCATAGGTCGTACTACTTGAATTCTTGATTGGCTGAAATGTAATTTCTATTAATAAATGGAACCATAAAATAATGTTATTAAGCAGTTAATGGGCATTTCAAATTTTCGGTTCTGTTTGGAACTATAAAATGTGATTGTTTCTTTTTCTGTTCCTTTGAAAATTGTGTTAATTTTGTTTTTTTCATTTTTGTTCCATGAACCGGTTCAGAGCCCTGGTTGCAACTTTGTGTACATCTCATAAATTGTAAAAAAACAAAAAAAATCTCCCGTTGGTTGTCTGCAATTAGTGGTTTGTGTGTGTGTGTTAGTGTTGCACGATATACCGGTACTTAAAAAGTATGGCGATACCCTGCTTCTAAAAACGGTACATTTCTGCATTTTACTAGTACTGGTACTTTAAGAATGTTTAGTAAGACCCGGATTTCTGCGTGTTTGTGTTAGTGAATGGTGCAGATGTGCAGTATTGTTTACTACACACATATGCGTGATGCTTGCAGTGTTTTCAGCCTCTGCCGCCTCAATTTATGAGAACATGAACACATGAACATCATCTGTAGAACTGCTGTGCGAGTCATTTCATGAGCATTTTACCATTTCTTTTGCGGTATAATATAATATAACTATTGTCATATAATGAAGACCTTAAAGGTCTTCACAGCAGCCTGTGAAAATAAAAGTTTGGTTTAACTTGATAATCAGAAATATATTAATATGTTACTTAATGTAAAGATAGTAGTAGCACTAATAATAGAAATATTACTAAAACAATGTTTTAGGAATATTTACCAGAATTTATTGACCAGACAATTGTAAATACACAGTATTTCTGAAAAAAAAAAAAAAGAGAAATAAATATCCTAGAATAAATTAATTTATCAAATGTAATTATCCTTTATAAATTCATAAGACATTCTTTTGATTATTAAAAAAGTAATGAAATGGAATCCAGAAAATAAATGGAAAACAGAGATTGACAAAGAACTGAATTTGTGAAAAAAAAAAAAATAAATAAATAAATATTTATTTGATAGGGCCTTAAAAACATGTAAATTTTCAGGAATTAAGGAATTGCTGTTCTGCAAGTTTCCTGATTTCAATTAATTCGAAATGCTTTTTGAAAAAAAAAATATGTAACCATTATTAAAGTATATAAAAAAATGTGGAAAAAGAAAACAGATTTCATAGGGCCCTCTTTATTTCATTGAGTTGTCCACTAATTTGTTACTTGCATGTAGGTTCTTGTTATTAATAAGAAAGATAAAAGAACCAAAAATGAGTTTATGAAATTGTTGTTGTGAAATAAAATTATATATCATGAAGTAAGATTTGGATTTATCCTTTATACCTGTAGGTAGTTGTTCACCATAATCATGTGTAGTGGCATTGGCATGTGTTATTTTATTTCTATTTTATTATTATTATTTTTTTTTTGTTTTTTTTTTGGAAAGGAAGGATGAATTGTTTTGTTTTAATAGATTAAAATAACTATGATCTCCATTTGGATCTATTGCTTTTCCTGTTGTTGTGTTTTGTATTTTTATTTATTTATTTATTTATTTATTTTTGTAGTATTGGTGTAGTAGTATCATAATATTGTAGTCAGGTATGAAAGTGAAAATGTTGGTATCATGATAACACTAGTGTGTGTTTGTGTTTCAGGATGGGTGCACTGTTCTTCATCACCACCAATCAGTGCTTCAGCTCTGCTTCCTCAGCTGAACTCTTCATCACAGAGAGGAAACTGTTTGTGTGAGTAAACACAGACAGACACACACACACAGTAATTGTATAATTTGCAGTAAATTGTAATGTAGCTATTTGATTGATTATTGATGTTGTGGTGTTTGTGTCCTCAGGCACGAGTACATCAGCGGCTACTACAGAGTGTCGGTGTACTTCCTGTGTAAGATCCTGTCTGACATCCTGACTCTACGCACTATCCCGGCCATCATCTTCAGCTGCGTGGCGTACTGGATGATCGGTCAGACTCGTGCTGCCATCATGTCGTCATTCATATTTGTCTGATACGGAACATGAGGTCTGATGTTTGATGTTTCCTGTGCAGGATTAAAGGCGACAGTGGAGGCGTTCTTCATGTTCCTGTTCTCCATCATTCTGGTGTCGTACACGGCCACGTCCATGACTCTGGCCATCTCTGCTGGTCAGACGGTGGTAGCCATCGCTAACATCTTCATGACCATCAGCTTTGTCTTTATGATGGTAAATGAACACAATCTCATACACATCCAAGCACAAATAAAATTCTAGCAACTTTTAAAGCAGACACAGATGTGGTAAGATCACATCTGAATAAATGAAGTGTAACGTTTATTTAGTGTAATGTAATGTTTGCCACAGCGTCTGAGTTGGAGGATTTAATGGCTGCTTCAGTTAATGCTGTGCTGGCATATATCAGAGGTTGCGTTAAGCAAAAATTGTCTGTCATTTGCAGATTTTTTTTGTTATCAGTGATGGTACAATCTGAAGGCTGTCCGTCATTTTGACAGATTACACTGAGGGTGATCTATAGTAAAATTTTAGCTGTAATTCCCACCCCTGTGTAGTTGTTGGTGAGTGCACTCCAGTGTAGCAGCAGAGCACTGGATCCAGAACAAAAATGAAACTGTCACGAATGTGTTCCTATGCGTTTGATTATGCACAGGTGAGTACACGGAAGCTATAATGATGTATCATGGCACCTTAAAGAGTGGCAAAATGATATTTATTGCTTGAATTTCCTAATGAAATTGTTTTATATGAAAAGTAACAGAAAGCTTAGCCTATTGATATTTATTGGAAGGACGGATGCACTAAGTACTGTTTATTCATCAACTGAAAACATCATAGAGCAGATGTATTGTGATTTAAGAATGGGTATTGTTTGATTAAAAAGAGAATGTATTAATATTGAGAATTTGTTTTTCTTTGGTTAATGTTTTAATATTTGTACCCAGCCCTAGTGTATAATTTTTTAAACACTGTGCTGTCGTCCTGTAGGTTCATGATTAGAAATGAAAATGTAAACCAAAAAGCAATGAAATGTGTACTTGTAATTAAAATATGAAAATGAGCGATTAACTATAGATCATGACAGAATTGGTGAAAATGACAGACAGTGTTAAAGTGTAGTGCAAGCTGTGGCCTATATAGATATATATTACATAGTTATTAGCAGAATATTTGCATGTGTATATGCAGTATACTGTATGTAAAGATGTAAATAATGTGGTAATAAGTATGTAATATAGATGTACGTTTTTGTAACTAATTGTGTATTTGTGTAATAGTTACAAAGTGGCTTATTGAGTGTGATCCAATTGAAGAACTGCATGTATAATGTAATAATTTTTTTGTCTTTAGATCTTCTCAGGGTTGCTGGTGAATCTGCCCAGTATTGCTGCCTGGTTGAACTGGTTGAAGTATCTGAGTATTCCTCGTTATGGTCTTGCTGTGAGTGGAACTGTGTTAATGCTGTAGTATGTAATTGTTATGAAGACTAGTTATAATGGAGTGACTTGATGGTTCATTGAAACAAAGCAGTGTGATGGTTTAGAGTTAATAGTTAAGATCATGAGGCATTGTTTATACATGTGTAAGTGTGGTGTTGTTATTGTAGTATTTTCTTTTTTAAGTTAGATGTGCATTTGGATGCCAGTTGTAGTTTTAGTGAAGTATAACATTTAAAGTAAACATGCAATCGGTGATTAAAAACAGAAGAGAAAACAGCTGATTTGTAGATGATGATGTTGTTGAATGTTGTTCCAGGCTTTGGAAATCAATGAGTTCACTGGGCTGAGGTTCTGTGACCTGAGGAACATAAGTGGCACCGTAGGAGAAGTGTGAGTATGAAACAGGATGTGACTAATTAATGAACAGGGGGGCAAAAGTAAAGTGGAAAGCTTGGCACTTATTAGAAGTACTGAAATGGTGCTGAAATGCAAAGTTTGTTGAAATAAAAGCAAATGAAATGTTGTTAACTAATGGAGTGTTATTGTAGAGTAGAGGTGTTAAATCCACTATGTTGAATTGTTTAGCTGCAACACTAAGCGAACACACCTGAAGTGTCCAGTCAAGTTGCTCAAGGCTGCCTGAAAATTGCAGGCAAGTTGGAAAGAAACTTTCCAGGAGAGTGGGTCCTCAGTGGCAGGGTTGAAGACCTCTGCAAAAGAAAAGAGACTAGTAAAAAGAAAATGGAATAAAAGAGTGTGAAACCAGCAAAGCTAAGATTTGAAGTAAATGTAGCAGTATGTGAGTGCAACTAAAAGAAGAGTGATAATGAAACACCTGGGCAGCTCATCAAGGCCTTGAGGAAAGTGTTTGAGGAGGTGTGCATGTGGTTGCATGAGTGTTAGTGAAGTGAAGATGTAGATGCAAAAAGAAACACACTTACATAGTAGTTTGTGGGTGGAGAGCCTGACTGTGGAGCATCTGCAGCTTGAAGATTCAGGTGGCAGGGAAAGTAAGCAGAGTTAGGAAAGAAGCCTGATGGCTAGAACAAAGGGAATGTGGAGAAACGGACTTACAGAGAAGCAGCGTGCCGTGCGTTGGCGGTGTCGTTCCTCGGTGGAGTCGCAGGTAGAGTCGCAGGTCTTTACACTCGTTGGTCTTCACACAAGGAGGGATGAACACGAGGACTGCCGCACAAGGACTGCCGCTTCCGCTGCCGCTCCAGTCACAATGACTGCTTACATACTGCTTCACCGGCAAATCACAGCTCACACACCTCATCAATTAACAACCCACAGCCAATAAGATCCTTCCATCAATTTAGACCACATCTACCACATTTCTTTGCCACATGTCACCCTGGACCACAAACCCAGTCATAAGGGTCCATTTACACATCAAGTCTTATATTTCTGATTTACTTACACATACATAAGCTTTCCTATTACATACAGTTTGTCAGAATAGAACAATATTTGGCCCACATACAACTACTTCAAATTTGTCTTCTGAGGGTGCAAACATATTCTACATCTTAACAACATCACCTTTTAAGTTAGCAATGCATATAAAGATATTGCAAGACTTCTTTCCCATACACTGTATTGTTGGCTATTGCTACAAATGTTACGTAACACTGCTTTTGTGGTCACATGTATTGTTCACTTTAGTTCCAAAACACACTTTCCAACACATTTCCATCTACACAACATGTAATGATGCTCAACACTTTCAGATAATGTTTTCATCATTTCTCATTGCAGCTGTTCCACAGGCGAGGACTTTCTGAGTGAACAGGGCATTGAGTACTCAACCTGGGGTTTGTGGCAAAATCATTTGGCTCTGGGAATCATGACCCTCATCTTCCTCATCATCGCTTACCTCAAGCTGCGCTTCATCAAAAAATTCACCTAAACACACTCATGCTCATCCTCACACACTCCCACAACATCCACCAAACCCAACATATTACACACACTGGCTAATCAAACACTCAATCACCATATGCAAAAGGAAATCATACAAATACACATCTTACAGACAAACCAACACCTCAAATATTGACTTTGCTCAGGTTCATTTATCTCTACCTTCTACACCAAACATTTCTCTTCAAATTGCTGTTTGCCTTACATTCCTGATAGTTCACATTACATAGATATGGCAATATGGAGCTGCTACTGTTTCATACCTCTTCAATGAGTTCTGTTTGCTGTATGTTTTTGTAGCTTTCTTTCTATATTTTATTCATAGAAATTACTTTTGTCATTTGTACTACACCAACAATTCATAAAAATGATTCTTTCAACTATTTGTGGCACTGTCATTCCAAGTAAACCTGTTTTTGGATTCATTTTCCCTTTCCATTACTTTCAGCATCTTCACAAAAACACCTGCACTTCATTATTTCAAACAACCTACAACTATTTAATTGACAGTACTACAATAAAACATTAACCAATACAAATTACTGTATCTTCTTTACATATTACTATTACAATCATATTCATTTCATTATAAAACCTAACAATTGGACTATTTTTACTACTACTACTTCAAACTAGTGGCCTGTTGCAAGAAGCTACCTCAACAAACAGTTTTAAATCAACTTCACAAAACAACTAGCTTCTCATCAGGTTCAGTTGCCTCACAAAACTCACTATAAACACCAGTCAACTGTCAACTCAGGAGTTTCATCCACAGTTTGTCATGACCTCTACAGCATATGTACCTCAAAGCTGCAACAAACAGCCAATCACATGGGACATGGACAGCATCACTTTCACTCACATTCCTGCTGAAGATTCAGGCACATCATTAGTACAAATAACATTTTTCAATGCATTTACAAAGGCAGCACAAACACCATATGATTATCTCTACATTTCTTGCACTGTAAACTGCTTTCATTTGGCTTTCTTGCATCACATATATGTCACTTTGCTCACAGCTCATTGGTCTGTGTTAAAGGAGAAGCCCACTTCCAGAACAAAAATTGACAGATAATGTACTCAGCCCTTGTCATCCAAACGTTTCAGTCAGGATTGTTTCAAGACACATTTAAATTGCATTCTGGAAGTTTAAAATCAGGGCACCATACCACTCCATTATATAGAGAAAAATCCACAAATGTTTAACTCAAAAAAACAATTTCTTTACAGCTGAACAACAAAACACACATGAACATCTTGGATGAGTACATTATCTGCAAATTGTTCTTCTGGAAGTGGACTTCTCCCTTAAGCTTGCTATCTCTAACTTCAAATAAAACCTGCTCTGGAGAAGTGTTGCCATGTAGCATAAGTTACCATGGCCTCAAAACTCACTCAACACCAACCCATCTTCAGCCACTACAATCTGACTTTGCTTAAACTAAAGGCAATCTTACCTGAGTAAAAACAAAAACCTGCTTCATGCAACAGACCTTCAGTCTTTTGAAGACAACTCATGTTAGTCAAATATAATCACAACTACTATATATATATAATAACAATTATTTCAAACCTACTTCTTCCAAACTTCTATAAATACCTATTACATACACAACTATTCACAGTTGGTTATCCATTTTTTTCCTTTCAACACTTGCAATAACGTTTTCAATTAATTTACAAAAAAAGGGACATTGCTTTAATTTCAATCACTTGCTCAAATTTCAACATGTTATTTAACTGCTAATTCATCTCATCTTATGCTTTTATAGGAAATCAGTAGTGTCAACAAAAACATCCAAATCACTACACACTAAAACAATACAATACAAATACATATTTCTCTGTTATTGCTTTATTAATACTATATATAGTCATATAAATACAGTGCACTCTAAAATTGGCTGACAGGTTCATCTTCAGATATTGCCCAGCTTATGTACCTCTAGGTTTGTTGACCACATTACACTTCTATATGACTATAATTTCAAAATGTTGCTTTGCAAATACATTCATTTTTGAAAAGTGCTTTACAGTTCAATCAGATTTTAATACAATTCAGCTTTTTATACAAGTGGGTAGAAAACCATAATTTCATAATGACATATATTTTCTTCTTTTCCTGGCAAGCCTATTATTTAAGTTAGACTTTACATTTCACATTTTAACATGTATAAACCTCAAGGTCCATCTGAGTTTTCTTTTAAATGAGCACTTTTTCAGGCTCCTACAAAAGGGACTTTGAACATTTGGGGAAAAAGCCATTCAATAACCTACTAATAACCTTTCTTTACCATTAAAGTGAACTTACTGAACCTAAACATAGGAGCCTCATAAAAATGCTACTTTTAAAAGGACAAAAACAATTATGTCAAACATCTCAAAACTACTATGTTTTTCAAACTGAAATCTTCACTTACACATAAAATCTGATGCCTAATATTTCTCACATACAAGTGTGTTTTTATACATGTAAACAGCTTGTTTTAGATTTTTGCAAATAAAGGAATTATATCTCCTACAAGATGACCAGGCACATGTGAAGCTTTCTACTGCACAATTCATATCTTATTTACATCATATCTACACTTTGCTATAAAATGATGATTCTCCAGCTTGCTAAACTCAGCACGATTGGGATCAATAAATCAAAAGGTCTGTGATTGGCCTCATTGCTCAGTGCTCCTAAAACACACTGTAAACGGAAACCTTTGATGCTCCACAACACTAATACAGACTGGACAGTTTGCCAGATCTTTTCCACCAATATCCTATTATTACAGCACTAACAGACAATGCTCTTGCTTTCTTTCACCTCCACAGAACTAGGCCTGAAGACCATTATTATTACACTCTGTGTTCTGTCTGTCTGTGATGAACAAAACAGCTTTACACAGTTCAGCTGCACTTCTCTTTTGTACATTTATATACACCTCATAACCAAACATACAGATATTCTCACTTTCAATCCTCACTTACATACACACTGCTCTTCACAATCACAGGTCTCCATGTGAGCATCCAGATCACTCTTTATCTTCATCAGAGTCGTGTGTCCTGCATCACAAACACACCAATATAACATTAACAATACAAATATTTCAATGACATCTGAACAGCATTGAATGCATACGTATGTTTGCTGACCTGTGTAAGCAGCAGCACATCAGACATCCACAACCGCTGCTCTCGTCCGCACTGAAGCAGCCCGACTCTGGAGGATCTTTACACTGCATGATGAACGCCTGGAGATCTGACATGGGCTCCCCGTCCAGCTGTTGATGCTGACACACAGACACAAAAAACATTCAATCCTCAGCCACACTTCACTAATCACTATTTGCAGTCTTTGTCTCTCCTCTCACCTTGATGGTGTCGTATGTGTCGGTGATGAGCGTGATGAACAGACTGAGCACCATGTAGATGAACAGAGACACAAACGTGTAGAGATACAGACGGCTGAAGAGCCACACCACGTAACTCTTTTGCTGCATGTTCTTGAAGGTGGCGAACATGTCGTCTCCATTGATGAGGGAAAACAGACTCTCGGAAACAACGTTCAGCGTCCGGAACTGATGGACAACACAAACATACATTAGAGAAAGTCATGCGTTTCCCATTTCACACAGTGAATTATGTACATTTTCCTATTTTTTAAATCATAAAAACTAAAAAATGATCATCACATTTGCATATTTTCTCTTTTTGGTCATTTTCATTTTAAGTTTTAGTTTTCTTTTTTTTTTTACTTTTACTTTTGTTTTTCTTTCTTTCTTTATATACCTTATTTCAGTTTGGAGCAATTTTACACTTTTATTAACTTTATTAATTTATTTGTCCTTATTTTATTTCAATTATTTGCAAAGGCAACATTTATGAAAGCCTACTTCGCCACAGGATTTAAATAAATATTTCAAAAGTCAATTAGGACTTTTTTTTTATTAAATCTCACAAATCAGAGGGGTTTTTACCTCATAACTTTTAGTTTATATGTCTCAATTCTGAGTGTATTACAATTTTGAGTTTATCTCTCATATAAAGTAGTATATAAAGTATTTGAAATTTAGAATATATTAAATAATTAAATAAAAATAAATAAATAGATACATTCTACATTTAGGTTTTGTTTGTTTTTGTTTTTTTGGTGGAAAAATGCACAAATTACATCACAAATGAAAAATATATATATATTTTCACTTAAATACAAGTCAATATATTCTTTTCATATTTTTTGTGGCTCATTTTAATTTTAATTTTCTATGTTTTTCTTTGTTTCTTTATATAGCTTTATTTATTCCAGTTATTTATTTATTTTGACTAATTTTACAATTTTATTAACTTCACACATTTTTATTTCAATTACTTATCTTATAAGAGCCTATTGCTGCCACAGGATTTAAATAAATACATTTTTGAAAAGTCAATTGGCCATTGTTTTTAATCTCACAATTCAGAGGGTTTTTTCCTCATCATTTTGACTTTATGAGAAATAAAGTATTTGTGTGCAAAGATTTAAAATATATAAAATAAATACATAAAAAATAAAACAGATTTTACATTTACAAATATACACCTAAGGACGTCATGCATTTCACATTTCACGCAATAAATTATGCACATTTTCCTACTTTTTACATCACAAATGAAACAAAAAATATTTTGACAAATTTTCATATTTTCTTTTGCTCATTTTAAGTTTTAGACTATTTTTATTTTAGTTTTACTGTGTTTTTCTTTATTTTTTATATAGCTTTATTTATTTCAGTTATTTAGCTTGACTAATTTTACAATTTTTACAATTTCTCAATTTTACAATGAACTTCAGACCTTTTTTTTTTCTTTTTTTTCCCCACTTATTTTACTTCAATTAGTTGCAAAGGCAAAATTTGGGCCACAAGATTTCACTAAAAAGTCAATTGGGAGAATTTTTTTCATCTCACAACTTTGGGTTTTTATCTGCAAAGTATTTGTGTGCAAAGATTTAAAATATATAAAATAATTTAATTAAATAAATAAGTAGATGCATAAATAAACTAATTAAAAAATGTGTGTATTATTATTATTATTATTATTATTATTTTTTACTTTATTGTGGTATAATTAGCAGTGACATGCCTTGGTGTGGTAGGGTCCCAGTACGATCCATCCACAGAAACAGTAGCCGAGGTAAATCATGGCCGCACAACACGTAAAGCGGATGACATTTGGTAACGCCGCTCGCAGAGTGATGATGAGAATCTGAGCAAAAGAAATAAAACACAGCCATTTACATGTCACAGTCAACAGAGGGCGCTCTCCAACAGTCACTGACCACAAAAAAAAAACAAACAAACAAAAAAAAAAAAAAACATCTGCTTTTGCTAAAGGAATGAATGCAAAAGTACACTGCAATAAAAGTAAATAATGCAAAATCAAAAGTCTATAAAAACATAAAAATAAGTTATTTTACATTTTTTCAAAATAAAAATCAACATTATTTAAAAATGAATACTTATAAAAATCATCTAATAAATACATATAATTATTAAACATTCACCTTTACATGCACTTACAAACTACACCAGGCAATATCTGCTAAAATAAAAGGATACACACATGGCTACTTTGTGTAGAACTACAGGCAGTTAAAAGATGAACATACTGCCATTTTGGTTGTTTTTGTAACACATCATATTGTGTGTTGAAACTAATTACTAAAAATAGCAGTTGGACAAAATACCATAAAATAACTATTTTTACTACTCAAACATTCAATTATAATAATTCAAAAAATTACAAAAAAAAATATTTTTTCATCATAATATACAATACTAAACAATTAATATTAAGCATATGCAGTGTTAACGTGTGTAAGTCAGTCTCTCCTGTTGGACTATGTGCATTCAGATGTGACTGGTGAGAGCGAGCAGGTCTTACATTGTATTTTTTGAAGTATCCCATGTAACGTAAGACGCCAATCCAGACGAGCATTGTGCCGGTGCCCAGCAGGATACTGCACAGATCATAACTCGCCAGAGCCTGACAGACAGAAACAGAGTCACTCATTACCCAACAACTCACACAAACACCTTCAAAGATTCATTTCATGGACTTTAAATAAACCACATCAGGACTGATGCCATCAACAGTAAAAACTTCAGACTGCACCTTTATTATTTTCAAATACTGTGAATCTATTACTATTACTCTGTTTATTTTAGCAGTCCACTACCATTCAGAACTTTGGGGTTAGTAATATTTTTATTAAAAAAGACAAATGCTTTTAGTCCAATGACCAACAGAGGGCGCTAACTGACACTGTATCTACACCATTAGACCATTATTACAAGAGAATGACATTAATTACTAAAAGAGAAAGAAAAACATTGCATGGCTTCAAAAATGCTGATTTGACTCACTTTTAGCTGGATGATGATCTTGAGCAGAGAGCCTGTGATGGTGAGAATGTCACTAACGATGATGAGGATGTACCAGCCGTTAATGAACTCCATACGGTCAGAGAGGGACACTTGTTTGCCGTAACGAACGGAGAAGAATTCTGCATATTCCTGCAGAAAGGATAAACATGTCATTGCTGTCGGAATTTTGATTGATTGCATATAAATGAGAGCATCATAAAGGTTTTCCACACAACTCATAAACAACATTTTATTTAAGATTTATGTATTTGAATTGCATATCAAATTTCCATCCATCTGGATGATACAGTTTTAACATAAAAACTAAACTTAATGTGGTGTGTATTTGTTACTCATGCATAAATGAAAACGCTCAAAAAAAATCATGTTTATGATTTAAACATGATTAGTTTATGATTACATATTTGCATCAACTTGATTTTTTTGAAATAGATTTTTCAAATTCAAAAATTCAAATTAATTACAATCTGCATGCATATGTTAACGGGTATGTAGAGATCTTTGCTATATTGGTAAGTTAGCTTAAAGGATAAAGCCAAATCTTCTTTCATAATAAAGTCATTTCACAACAACAATTTATATCATGACATAGTCATTTTTGGTTATTTTATCTTTGTTATTAATAATAAGAACCCAGATGCAACTGACAAACTAAAGGACAACTACAATAAAACAAAGACACAAATGAAATAAAGAGGGCCCTATGAAATCTGTTTTATTTTTCCTAAATTCTATTTTAATTTTTCTAGACTCTACTTTAATGGTTACATAAAAAAATGTATCAAAAAGCATGTCTAATTAATTGAAACCATGAAACTTGCCAAATTTAACAGCAATTTATTAAGAGTTTAACAAAAATTACATTTTTAAGGCCTCAGATTTTTCTCAAATTCAGTTTTGTTTATGAATCTGTTTTGCATTAATTTTCTGGATTCTATTTTAATCTTTTCATTACATTTTAATAATCAATAACATGTCTAATGATTTTTTTAATAATTACATGTGATAAAAACTTTATTATAGGCTATTTCTTTCTTTTTTCAGAAATACTGTGTTGTGCATTTACAAATGTTCTGGTAAATAAATTCTGGTAAATATTTTTTTCTGCTAAATATTCCTTAAACATGGCTTTAATAATATTTTTATTAGTAGTACTACTTCTAACTTTACATTACGTAATATATTAATATATTTCTGACTGTCAAGTTAAAGTGAACTTTTATTTTGATGGGTTGCTGTGAAAACCTTTAGGGTTTTTATTATATGACGATAGTTTTCCGCAAAAGAAATTACGTTTGACCTACATTTTTTAGGTCTATATTCAAAGTTCATGGAAGCTCATGGAAAACATCACATGATTTCAGAGGATTAGGACTATAAACTTTTATGATACTTATATGGCATGTTTTGGAGCTTGACCGCATAAATCAACTTCCACTTTTGGAAAAGTTTGTTTTGAAAACAGTAGCTCAGACGTTCCAACATGTTTTGTGTGAGAAACAGTGAGGAAAAAGTGCTTTTTGGTAACAAAAATAATTACTTGCACCAATATCACAGAAAGAACAAGCACAACACACATAAACTCACAAACTGTAGCTGGACTCCAGTTTTGACCGAACGCATGCAGAGCAGCAGCGACAGCACAAGAATCACAATGACCACCACATCAAACAGAACCAGCATGTACATGTTCCTCGGGGCTATAAACAGTAAAAACATTAATTACAATCAGACTGAGGGGCATAAACACTTCGCATAAATCTGCAGTGAATCTTTTTTAAAACAAAACATTGAGAAAAAAAATTCTATGCACTGATCAATTATAACATTTTATGGTATTTAGATTTTCATAACGTGTCTTCTTTCAGACTAGTGGAAAGAAAGCATGCTAAATATACATTTCTACATCTAAATATACTTTTTGGTCTAAATAAATAAATGTAAATGTGAATATACGTTTAAGTCCATACCTTTCAAAAAAAAAAAATTCTCCATTTCAGCAGCACTTACAAACACCAAACTTAGCAGTTTTATTCCTCTCTATATTCTGAAGGTTTTTACTGAGGGGTTTGTTTATATATCATTCACCTGGTTTTATTTTTTACACTATTGGCATCTGTACATTTCATTTACGATACATGTCATGATACAGGCCATTTCCTCAAAATGAATTTGTTTCTCAACTTCAGCAGCATTTACATGCACCAAACTTAGCAGTTTTATTCCTCTCTGTGTTCTGAAGGTTTTTACTGAGGGGTTTGTTCATATATCGTTCACCTGAGTTTTTTATTGAACTTTATCTATTTGTGTCTGTACATTTCAATTACAATGCATACCTTTAAAAGTTTTTTCTCTACTTCACTAGCACTTACAAACACCAAACTTAGCAGTTTTATTCCTCTCTATATTTTGAAGGTTTTTACTGAAGGGTTTGTTCATTTAAAATTTACCTGAGTTATTACTGCACTTTATCTATGTGTCTATACATTTCAATTACAATACATATCTTTAAAAGTTTTTTCTCCACTTCAGCAGCAC
Source organism: Labeo rohita (assembly GCF_022985175.1). Classification (NCBI taxonomy): domain Eukaryota; kingdom Metazoa; phylum Chordata; class Actinopteri; order Cypriniformes; family Cyprinidae; genus Labeo; species Labeo rohita. The sequence goes on along the minus strand of NC_066891.1, from coordinate 1,779,353 downwards.
TTATATACACCAAACTTTGCAGTTTTATTCCTCTCTATATTTTGAAGGTTTTTACTGAAGGGGTTGTTCATATAAAATTTTTTCTCCACCTGAGTTTTATTATATGCATTTTTATCTTTATTTGTATCTGTAGATTTCAATTACAATACATATCTTTAAAAGTTTTTTCTCCACTTCAGCAGCACTTATATACACCAAACTTTGCAGTTTTATTCCTCTCTATATTCTGAAGGTTTTTACTGAGGGGTTTGTTTATATATCATTCACTTGGTTTTATTTTTTACACTATTTGCATCTGTACATTTCATTTACGATGAATGTCTTTAAAGGCCATTTCCTCAAAATGAATTTGTTTCTCAACTTCAGCAGCATTTACATGCACCAAACTTAGCAGTTTTATTCCTCTCTGTGTTCTGAAGGTTTTTACTGAGGGGTTTGTTCATATATCGTTCACCTGAGTTTTTTATTGAACTTTATCTATTTGTGTCTGTACATTTCAATTACAATGCATACCTTTAAAAGTTTTTTCTCTACTTCACTAGCACTTACAAACACCAAACTTAGCAGTTTTATTCCTCTCTATATTTTGAAGGTTTTTACTGAAGGGTTTGTTCATTTAAAATTTACCTGAGTTATTACTGCACTTTATCTATGTGTCTATACATTTCAATTACAATACATATCTTTAAAAGGTTTTTCTCCACTTCAGCAGCACTTACATACACCAAACTTAGCCGTTGTATTCCTCTCTATATTCTGAAGGTTTTTACTAAGGGGTTTGTTCATACATCATTCACAATGATTTATATAACATTTTTTTTTCTAAAAACATGGTGAAAATGTATATTTTCCAGACTGTTGACAGCATTTTCTTATTTATGGAATAATAAAAAGAGATATTCAAAATCCCCACTATAAAAACATTTAACTCTAATATGTCAACAAAATCAAACAAGAATTTTGAAACTTGCTTCATCCAATGGTCAGATTTATCCTCTGGAAATTAATGCAGATTAGTGTAGATTTAATTACACTATGGCTCATTTGCGTATTTAAAACACATTTTAGAAATCTTGTAATAAAAAATGTTTGCAATTCTTAAAGTTACCAATAAGTTGAAGAAATATATAGTATATATGGTGATGATTATTTAACTTTTTTGCACCCTGTAGTGTCTTAAAAATGCTATTAGTCAGATTTGTGATCACAATCAAATAAATTTTACATCACTCTCATTAAGTTGGTGTTCATTTCTGTCACATTAAAATTAGCTCTTTAACTCTTTTCATCATGTTTATTTTCTTTTCACTCTGTAAATAATCATGTTATGATTATTAAAGCTAAAGCAACTTAACCACCAAAGCAAATTTCTGTGTATCTACTTGACATAATACATCCTTAAATGACAACATTAACATATTCATTTATTACAAGTAAAAGATGACGTTTTTCACAGCAGAAATTACTCTTAGAGGGATTTGTAAATAGTGGAGACTTATAGGAAACACTCACAAGCACCGGTAAAACTCCAGTCTCTGCATTCATAGATGTGCACATCATTGTCTAGGTCGACTGTGATTCTGCCGCTGTGGGCCCTGTTGTCAAAGGTGATCTGCTCTCAGAAATACAAAATAAATGAATAAATAAATAACAGTTATAGTTTATAGCTTCATCTTCGTCTTTTTGACCTTTGACTTTATACTTTATCTACACTAGCAGTCAAAAGTTTGGGGTCTGTAAGATTTAATGTTTCTCTCTCTTCTGCTTGCCCAAGCTGCATTTATTTGATCAAAAATACAATAAAACCAGTAATGTAAAGCAGCAAATCAGTATACATATATATATATATATATATTATTTCTGAAGGACACTAAAGACTGGAGTAATGATGCTGAAAATTCAGCTTTGATCACAGAAATAAATTACATTTTACTATATATTTACAAAGAAACCAGTTGTTTTTAAATAGTAATAATATTTCACAATTTATACAGTATTTTTGATCAAACAATTGCAGCTGTTATTTGCAGAAGAGAAGTCATAACAGGATGATGATCATGTGTTCAGGGAAAAAACCTGCCAACTTTTCCAGCTGTGAATCCTTCCCTTTTTATCACACTCACAGGTTTAAAAATATAAGAGGAAATGGAGACAAGAGTCATAGATGACCAATAATATGCTGAAAGTTCATGTGACATACCATAATGTCAAATTCGTAACAGTCTGGAAGCTCGTGATACTGAACCGTCTCCAGGTTAATGGCTTTCAGAGTGAAGTTTACAGTCACCGTCAATAACCTGACGAACACAAAAACATTCAACAAATGACATTTGTGCACTTTCTAAAGATGTGTCAAGCACTGTGTTACATTGTTTAGTTGTTATTAATATTAATATACATGCTATACCTCTCAAAGTGCAGAGTAAAGTTCAGCGGGTTTGCTGTGAAAGTCGAGAAGGGCTTTACTGGGTAAATCTGCAAACACTCTGAAAGAAACCAACAGAAGATCAGACGTGCAGTTACATGTGCAGCGGCACTGCGAAGCAAAGGTTTTCTGAGCATGGACTCATTAAAAACACATACGTCACCTTCCTTCACCTGAGCGTCAATGTCAAAAGTCTCATTGGCAGGTGAGATGCTGCCGTTGCGGTAGAACTGCTGGCATATGGTGAGCGGAGCGTAAACGTCACCTTTCTTCTCATATTCATGGTTGCCCACCGTTATGCTTGGTAACATCAGAAACTGAGAGGAAAAACACAGTTTGTTTTGAAATTTGAACTTTGAAAAACCAGTGTAAAGATACATTTCTTTAGGTTTGGCATCAAGTATCTACACACATCATTTATACTGACTTCGAAATTTATACTAATTTAAATACCATATGACATGTTTTAAAAAATACACTTGTGCAACTTATTCCATTCTTTTGTGCATATTTAAATATTAATATTTATCAATTTTTTTGCATCTTTTGTACACCTTGAATATTATTATTTATTAACATGTTTGCACCTTTTGTGCACCTTTTAAATATAAATATGTATGTACATGTATGCATGTATATGTATATCTATTTTATATGGCAAATATATAAAATACTGATATGCACTTTTAAATATATTTGCAACTTTTGTGCACCTTTAAATACAAGTATTTATATACTTTTTCATCGTTTGTGTATGACTAAAAATATTTATATATTCTTCTTTTAAGTTGTAAATAAAACAAAGATAATTGAACACAATTTCAGAAGAAAATTCTATTTCAGCCTATTTTAATGTTTTACATGCCGCTTCTTTGTAATTATTTGAGAATTTTACAAGCAATTTCTGAGCTAAATTTTTTTTTACAGTAAACCTTACACCAGTTTCCGTACAATACAGTTTAAGATATAAATTTGTATTTTTGTGCATTTATAAACAAATATATATTAAAATAATGTTTTAATACATTTTACAAAAATTAAATGTATTTTTTAAATGTGTCTTCTACGTACTTTAAATATAAATACATTTTTTAATTGTGTACACTTTTTAAATATAAATCTTTTTTGCATCTTTTGTGTACTTTTAAATATAAATATTTATATACTTTTTCTTTCTTTGGCCATGATTAAATAAAAATATTTATATGCATGAAGTTTTACAAGAAAATTCTATTTCAGTCTTTCTATTTCAATGTTATACATGCTGTTTTTTTGTTATTATTTGTCAAATTTACTAGCATTTTCTGAGCAAAAATTGTTTCATAGTAAATCCTACACTAGTTTTCTTTCAAGTATGAATTAATTTTTTGTGCATTTATAAACATAAATAAATATTTAAAATACATTTTTAAATACAGTTTAAAAATCTTTGTTTAAAATGTATTTTTAAGGTGTGTCTTTTGTGTACTTTCAATTTAAATTTTTACAATCTTTTTGTACTCTTTTTAAATATAACTCTTTTCAGACATTTTTGCATCTTTTATGCACAAATAATATAAATATTTTATATGGCAAATATATAAAACATTTGTGTGCAATTTTAAATATAAATATTGATATACTTTTTCATATTTTGTGCATAATTCAATAAAAAATATATATATATATATATACATGCACAATGTAAAAATAAAAGCTGTAAATAAAACATAGATAATTAAATACAATTTTGCAATAAAATTCTATTTCAGTCTTTCTATTTCAGTGTGTTGCATGCCATTTCTTTGCAATTTTTGTGAAATTTACTAGCAGTTCATGAGTGAAAATTGTTTCATAGTAAATCCTACAACAGGATGCCATTTAAAATATAATTTTAGATTTTGTATTTTAAAATATATTTTAACATTTTTTGTGCATATTTTTAATATAATATTTATAAAAAAATTTTAAATATAACTTTAAAAAATATATATTTAATCTAATTTTCTATGTGCACTTGATTATTAATGGCATGCAATTTAAAATACATTCTGCAAATTATATATAAATTAATTATACTTGTGGCTGGTTACTCTTCTATGAGGTATGAAAAAGCCACGAGTTTCAGAAGAAACATCGCATTCACACGTCATCTGAGGCCTCACCTGCTCCACGGTGTAGACGATGTGCGTGTAGACGTCTTGCTGCGTGTAAATGGCGTAAGTGTCAGTGCTGCTGTCGGTGAAGCTCTTCAGGAACATATGCTTGAACGCCATCAGATTCTCCTCTTTAAACTGAACCACCATCTGATTACTGAGACCAAACGACACCAGCTGCACACACAAGGGGAGAACAGTCTGAATTTGATTCTCCTTAGACCAACATTTCTGACTGTATTTTCTCCTGCAGTGACTCTTCATACCTGTATGGTGACCACAGCGACTTTGATGATCTGCAGCATCAGTTTCCAGGGTTTTCTTCGGCGAGCTTTGTACTTGTCGCAGGGGCTCATGAAGAAATACTTGAGCTTCCTCCTGAACTTCTCCTCCTCCTGCTCCAGGAGAGCGTGGGATTCGGGCCAGTGGCTGGTTCTGTTGCCATTGGGATCGTTTATGCATAAATAGGCCTCACTGGAGTCATCCATATCTGGAAAAATCAAGCAAGCATTTGCATTAAAACCATCATTCATCAGACACATTCTTACCTGAAGAAACTATAATAAACTGCAAAGTTTGCTGTATACTCAGTATCCAAGATTGGATTGAGGATGGACCAGAGTGATTAGAGCCATTTATAAATAAATAAATAAATAAATAAATAATGTAAAATCTAAGTCTAACTTAAAGTACTAAAATAACTTCAACTAAAACTAAGAAATAAAACTATTACAAATAATTAAATTGACAAAAACACGACAAAAACTTAAAACTAAAAGTTAAAAAATAAAGTGGAAACAGCAGAAAAAATAAAAATAAAATCTATATTATTAACAAAGACTATAACAGTACATCAGTGACACTAAAATAACATTAGTCTCCACCTAAAGTGTATTCATCCATCTTTAATTTCTGAAATATAGTTAAAAATATTTTATTGCAGGTCTATTTCATGACTTGCGTTTTAAGTTGTGTATTCTAGAAGATGTTATGATGATATTTTGTGCGTTATTTGCATATATGCAACTGTTGTATTTAATTTGCTCGTATGTGTCATTTTTAAATTTTGTATTGATTTCAATTAATTTTCTTAAATTGTACTGATTCAATTTTTCAATTAACTGATTGCACTGAAGTATTTTGACAGTTCATAACACAATCAGCAATACAACTTTTTCATTGTGCACTTTTTAATACAAATATTTGCATACTGTTTTATCATTTGTGCACTTTTGAAATATAAATATGTATATACATTTTAAGATCTTTTGTGCAATTTAAATATAAATAGCGACATAATTTTTTGCATCTTTTGTGTACTTTTTAATTATATATCTTTTTATACATTTGTCTTCTTTTGTGCATGTTTTAAATATAAATATACATTATTAGATCTTTTGTGCACTTTTAAAAAATGTAAATATTTACATTTGCCTCAGTTTTATCTTTTATAACTTTTCTAAATATAAATGTATATACATTTTTAGATATTTTGAGTAAATATTTACATGCATTTTTGTATTGCGCACATCTAAATATAAATATTTGTATACAATTTGTATCTTTTATGCACTTTTAAATACAAATATTTACATAGACTTTTGCATCTTTTGTGTACTTTTTAAATTATAAATATTTTTATACATTTATCTTCTTCTGTGCACTTTTTAAATCTAAATATTTACATACATTTTTGCCTCAGTTTTATCTTTATCGTAACCTTTTAAAATATAATTATGTATATTAATTTTTTTAGATATTTTGAGCAAACATTTACACACATTTCTGGATTGCGCACTTCTAAATATAAATATTTGCATACAATTTGTACCTTTTCTGCACTTTTAAATACAAATATTTACATACATTTTTGCCTTACAGTTTTACATCTTTTGTGTACTTTTAAATATTAATATTTTAAGACAAATATATAAAACACTTTTTAATATACATATTTTTATATACTTTTTCATCTAGAAGATCATTTATAGTGCCGTGATGATATTATGTGCATTATTTCCTGCAGCTGTGGTGTTTAATTTGCTTGTATGTCATATTTTTTTACATTTTAATTGTCTGGAATGAGAATTTTTTTCAATTAACTAATTCCACTTAAGTTATTTGACATAAATTTATAACACAACCAGCAATACAAAGACCTCTTAAAATCAATTCTATATTTATTGTATACGTTATATACAAGTTAAATTAATATTTCCTTAATATATATCTGACATATCAAAGTTAAAAGTATTTATAAAGGCATAAATGTCTTGCATTTACATGCAGTTGCATACAAAATCTAAAAGCATCTGGCATCATGTCTGTTTTATATATATATAGTTAAAAAAGGGGAAAAAAAATAACTAAAAAAATATCAGGATGCAAATATTAATTTATGCTGGAAACAAGCAATGTTTAGCTGGTGCTACTTATGTATACATATACATATATAAATCTAGCTTTGTTGCTTCAGTAAAAATCTTTGAATCAGCAGACAAAGACAAAACCTCTTCTGACAGTTTCATAAAATATTTCTAAAACCGTTTCATAAACCATGTAATGGTTTTGCCAGCTTAAGTGGACATAAACTAAAAACAACCCACTCCACCTACACCTTTTTCTGCATCATTTCTCTAAAGAGAGAAGTTCTTCACAGTATTAACAGAGAAAATCAAAGACGTGCAGCAATGTGGCTCTTCCACTTCTCAAAGACCAATGGACTGAATCCAGATCAGATGTCACTGATGAACTGACCCACATTCCTGACTGTAATTTTGTTTTGTGTCATATGACTCTCATGTGACTCCATCACACCTGTGCCATCACAAACTACAACACCTTGTGATGCCAATTTCTCATGAAAAACAAGTTTTTCTTATTTATCAGTATCTGAAGTGCTCCATAATCAAACTATCACATGCAATATCAAACCTTAATGCAACTGTTTATTGCATTTTAACCAGAAGAGCTCAATGAAATCACAAATGATTTCATCAGTAACTCACCCGCAGATCAATATAATCGATTACTTCTCAATCAGGAGCTGAAGTTGACATCAGAAGAGCACATTAATGTCTTAAATCCCAAGTAACTTCCATAAAATCCACAAAAATGCAGAAGTCAATCCGGATTAAACAGCATTGCGGCTGAAAAGTCCCACGTTGTGTATCAGACGCGCTCTGCCCTGAGAGTGAACAGGTGAAGGGGCGGGGCTAAAATGAAACTACGTGAGGATTGCGTGTGCGGCCTGTCAATCAAATTAATCCCCGCCTCTGAAACCAATAGCAACCGGCTATGATGCCGGAAACTTGTGTTTGGATGCAGTTAATGCTTAATCGAAATAAAGTTTTTATTCTTTAAAATAACGCCATAACGCGTTTAATGAAAGGTAAGATTTATGAATCATACTGAGAATACTTATAAACATATATTTAAACTTTGAAAATGTTGTATGTAGTAGAATGAGAATAAAACGGTTCGTTACAGTACGACAGTTATATCTCGCTCGTCTGTGTATTTACATGTTTTGGGCCTTTTTATATTATACGCTTAAATTGACAGAGATATTGACATCAATGTTTTGATTAAACTAAGCAAAAACAAAAAAAGTGCGATATTCTTTGACGTTTAATATAAATACCATGGTAATCATTCAGTACCATGGTATTAACTTCTGATACCATTACTGTAACAGTACTCTCACAATAATGTTTATTTTTTTCTTTTTCTTTATTATTATCATCATCATCATTTTGTATGTTTTTTTTTTGTATGTTAAGGACGTTAAGTAAATTTAATTCAGGTTTGTGTTTAATTTTACACAATTATTCTAAAGATGATCTCGTAATCTGAAACTTTACAGTCATGTTAAAAAGATCTTTTGTGCACTTTTAAATCCAAATATTTACATTTTTGCCTCACAGTTTTATCTTTTATAACTTTTCTAAATATAAATATGTATATACCTTTATATATATATATTTAAAAAAATATTGACATACATTTTTGCATTGTGCACTTCTAAATATAAATATTTGTATACAATTTGTATCTTTTATGCACTTTTAAATACAAATATTTACATACATTTTTGCATCTTTTGTGTACTTTTTAAATTATAAATCTTTTTATACATTTTTCTTCTTTTGTTCACTTTTTAAATCTAAATATTTACATACATTTTTGCTTTTTAAAGTATAAATATGTATATTCATTTTTTTAGATATTTTGAGCAAATATTGACATACATTTCTGGATTGTGCACTTATAAATATAAATATTTGTATACAATTTCTACGTTTTTTGCACTTTTAAATACAAATATTTACATACATTTTTGCCTTACAGTTTTACATCTGTTGTGTACTTTTAAATATTAATATTTTATGACAAATATATAAAATACTTTGTAATATATTTATATACTTTTTCGTCTAGAAGATCATTTATAGTGCCATGATGATATTATGTGCATTATTTCCTGCAGCTGTAGTATTTAATTTGCTTGTATGTCATATTTTTTACATTTTAATTGTCTGGAATGAGAATTGTTTTTTCAATTAACTAATTCCACTTAAGTTTTTTGACATAAATTTATAACACAATTATATGTTAAGGACGTTAAGTAAATTTAATTCAGGTTTTTGTTTAATTTTACACAATTTTTCCAAAGATGATCTCGTAATCTGAAACTTTTCAATCATGTTAAAAACATTAAATCGTAAATAATAATAAATAAAAACAGAATAAAGTTACAAGACTACTTTTAAACTGTTTGTCATATTACTTTTCATCACCAGATGTCGCCCATGTATTTTTTGTGTTGGATTCCAAATAGAAGTGCACTGCTTACTACTACTGTAAATATTGTATACTACGTTATCTAAGATTATCTCAGTAATAAAAACAATAGAAAATTGATGCATAATTAATTATATTGAATTTTAATGCAAATTTGTGTTAATCTAAAAACAATCGCTCAATGGAAAGCTAAGTTGAGAACCTTGAGGAAATTGCAATTGGAAAAAAAAAAATAAAATTATGTAATCCAGCCTATTCCATGCATTCAGTAAATTCACATACCGTGCACAGTATACGTACTGCAGAAAAAGATAAAGAGTAGTATATTAGTATGCTACTCCAGATATAGACCTTGTTTCAGTTGAATAAATCCAATAATCTTAATGAAATCTCTCTTTTATAGTCTTTTTCACCGGCAGACATGAGTTCAAAGAGACCCAAGAGCAAAGAAGCCAGTAAAATCAAAGGAAAAGGTACAAATATTCTGTCCAAATCAAGAAAAAAATATTGTATTATTTTTAAAATAGTTAATTATTATATATATTTATTGTTAATAATATTATTATGGTTAATAATAACAATAATAATAATTATTATTATTATTATTTCACTCATAAGACAAATGTGGTTGCAGCATTATCACTATTTATAACTATAATTTTATAACACCAAATCATTGTTTATTATCATTTTCCAGTTTATAGCTTAAAAATAATTTTATAAGATGGACCAAATCATTGTTTAGTATCTCATATCATTTTACAGTTTCATATTTAACACTTTCATAGCATTTTATTTTATTGTCTTTTTTCATTTTCTTTGTTTTTTCTGCAGTTAAAAATAATGAAAGTACTTTTCCCATCCAGGAGCTGTAATCAGATTAAAGATGATGAGATACAAACAACATGTCTGGAGGCACATAGCCAAACCTCCTTTCTCTCGTCTTTTGTTCCCAAAGTCCAGTTTCAATACTTGTCCTTCTCACAACATGTAGAAGTACATACTTTATGGTAGGCTACATATTAAGACACTACAGCAGTGCCAGGACCTGTTACTACATCATAAAAATATATCTCGATACCCTTTTGTATTCTGTTTGTGTTTGGACATAAGCGCTGAAATGTGGACAAAATCACACCTTCACTGTTTAGGTTGATACATTTAAAAAAAAAAAATAATAAAGCCATCAAAACCTCATATTTATTTAGGATAGCCTGACTGCTTCTGGGAAAAAGAGGCCATGCAGCATCATAACAAACGGCTTCGGTCACTGAAATTAGGGCTTGTACTGTCATAAACCCTCATTAAATTCTAACACAGCTTGTTCAATATCCCAGATAGCTTCCGTTCTAGGTTTTCTAAAGGGCACGTGTGTTTGGTTAGTAGAGAAAGCGCAATTATGTAATTATACGGGCTATAAAACCATATGAGTTTCCATTGCAGTAAAGCGCCAGCGGCTCCTCTGGATTAAATGACCTGAACGCTGTCGCTTGTATCAGATGTTACCAGCTTCAGCATGTTCAACTGGTTCCTGTTGAGAGAGACTTTACTAATGATGTCTTGATTTCCCTAAGGTGTCCAAACCTGTTATGTCAAACAGAGAACACAACATGTACACACAATTTTATATAAATAGGAATAGCTCACCCAAACACTGCATATTTTGTCATTGTTGGTTCTCGACAGCTCCAGTCACCATTCATTACCAGTGTATGCTGTGTGTACTTACTATAACAGCTGGGTCTCACGTCCATTGGAAGTCTTTCAGACGTCAGTTCAGGTTCAGTTGCGTCACAGATATCGCTTTAAAGGGAAGCTGACAGCTCTGTTTGTATAACACACTCATTCAAGAACACATCTGTCAGTAAAACACTTTTGGTTGTATCACACCTGTAAGATAAAAACAGTAAAAATCCTCAATGCAAGATGCTGGAAATTTACCAAATCGTTTTGTTAAATACAGCACTTAATCTCCCAATAATGTATTTGTCTCTCTTAGCCTTAAAAAGCAAGAAAAGTCTCAAATTAGATCACTTTATTATCAGCGCTGAGATTAAATGAAGAGCAATTGGAGAATTTTGGTGAGTCTCCACCTAGTAACCACCTGCAGCACTTTAGCAACTGAACTGTATAGCGACCCCCCTGGCAGTGACCCACAACCTTCTAGCGACTGCATAGCAACCCCCTGGCAACCACCCAAAACACTTGAGCAGCTGCATAGCAACCTTCTGGCAACCACCCACAACACTCTAGCAACTGAACTGTATAGCAACCCCCTTGGCAACCAACCACAACACTCTAGTGACTGCAGAGCAACTCCCTGGCAACCACCCAAAACATTTTAGTGGCTACATAGCAACCCTCTGGCAACAACCTACAACACTTCAGCTACCAAACTGCATAGCAGCCCCCTATAAACCACCCACAACACTCTAGCGACTGCACAGCAACCCCCTGGCAGCAATCCACAACATTCTAGTAACTGCATAGAAACCCCCTGGCAACCACCCACAACACTCTAGCGACTGTATATCAACCCCCTGGCAGCTACCCACAACACTCTAGCAACTGCATAGCAACTCCCTGGCAACCACCCACAACACTCTAGCAACTGTATAGCAACCACCTACAATGCTCTACCAATTGCATAGCAACCCCCTGGCAACCACTCAAACTGTATATTCAGTAATATATACCTGATCACAGTGACTCCATCCCCCACAGGCCATCCGGACTATATCTTCCCACTGGTCCTGACCTCCGCCACACAGGAGCTATTTGGTTGCCAGGCAGATGAGGATGTAACCGGAGAAAATCCTTACAAGCTGCTGAAAAAAGAAGACATCATAAAAGACATGAAAACCAGAGCATCTGTGTCTGACTTCAGCCCTGTTAAACAATTAGTGCTGGTGAGGTTCACAAACACATTCTGAACCCAAGAAGATCCAAACCTTTACAAATGCAGCTTGTTTAGAGTAACCTAGTGGTTAAAAATCTGGTTCAGAATGTTTAGACCCCAAAATTCTATTCGTTTTCTGCAGGACTACCCTGAAGATGAACTTCTGCTGGTGTTCGACAGAGACTTCACATATGGACAGAGCTTCTATCTGGTGCTCACAGTAGAGGCCAAAGAGAACATACTGAAGGTGAGGAAACAGGATGGTTGATGGGCAGATGAGTGGATGGATGTTTACCAGTTGTGTTTGTAGCCATCAGTAGAGGGTGATGAAGAGCAGATGGAGCATGAAGAGAAGGAGGAGGAGATGATCGTGCCAAAAACTCCAGAGTCTCATCCATGGATCTCACTGGGAAGCGAGCAGGAGATCAAGGAAGAGTCGGTCACAGAGTCCAGACCCAGAGTAAGAGAGATGCATCATGGGATATTTATCAAAGCCATTCCTGATGTCATTTATGGGCATTACCTCACCTATCTCTCTCTCTGTCCAGCTCAGGTATAAGATCTCTCCTCTTCAGCGGCGCTGTGGTGCTCCGGTGTGTTTCTCTGACCGCAGTGCTCAGGACGGGAAGGAAGGATTCGTGGAGTGCCCGTCGTACCAGGACAAGAGCTTCAGCATCAGAGAGATGGAGAAACACACGGCCATTCAGGCCTCCAGTGACACCAAAAACTCATCCACCCAGACACTGTGGTACAAACACTTCAAGACATTCACATCGTCTCAGCTCTCTCTGAAATTTGTTCTGAAAGTTAAGTTAGCAGATAAAACATATTTAAATCCAACAATGCACTGAGAGAGGCTCATGTGTTACAGGAAGCACCCAAAGAACATCTGGACCCAGTATGAGCCTCGAGAGTTCAGTCTGGAGGAGAAAGAACATCACCTAAGATCGAAAAACCTGAAGAACTTCATCACATCTGTACTGATAAGGTAGGATGAGGTTAACGTGATGTCTCTGAGCTCACACAACTCATTTCATTAGTCTAACACCAATTGCCGCTCTTCTGTGTTAATGTATTCTGAACTCACCTGATGTTTTGCAGGTTTGAAATCTCCTTGCAGCAGAATTACATCACAGATGTTTTCTGTGACGACTGGACGGCGCTGTGTGAAGACGAGGGCGCGCTGACGGGGAAAACGGAGACACAGCTGAAGGAATATCAGTCCTTCATGGATCTTCACTTCAGCAAAGAGAAAACAATCAGCCACGTCCATTGGCATCCTACCATCAGCGGTCAGCATGAGCTTCACTGTGGACGTATTAGGATTAATATATCTTTTTTGTAAATAAGTAAAGTAAATAAGTAAGCAATAGTAAAGTTTTAATAAATGTAATAAATATTTGATAAATATTTTAATGAACAAAATAGTCATAGTGCAGTATAAAATAATAAAATAAAATAGCGCAGAATAAAAAAAATGTCCACAGTGCTAAAAGAAAATAAAACACCTGAAGTGTTTTATAATAAATTCTAAAATAAAATAACAAAATAAAGTTCTATAGTCCAAAATAAAAATAAATAAATTATACATAGTACTATAAAACACCAATAAAAAAAATAAAATAATAAAATGATAAAACCTTTAGTGCACAATTAATAATAAATAAAATGACACAAAATGAAACTACAAAAATCTAGGATATAAATAAAATAAACATAGTGCCAATAAATAAATAAGTGCAAAATAATACAATAAATGAACATTCAACAAAATTTAAATAACACTGTACTTCCACTAAAAAGATAAAACAAGTTGGAAAATGCATAAATGATTATGTGTTTGTCTGAATTTTTATTTGTAATCAAATGTGATCAATTTATACTGCATCTTTACCATTATTCTGCATAATAAATGTGTGTTTTGTGTGTGTATGGCAGGTGTGATCGCTGTGGCCATGACGGAAAGACTTTCTCTTGAAGAACGGATTGATAACTCCACTAAACTTCTTTTAAACCCATCCTACATTCTCTTCTGGAATTTCACTGATCCTATAAATCCACAAGTAATCATCATCAAAATTACCAGTACATATTAAGTATATTGTATACTGTGCAGTAAGTAAATAGCATGTGAAGTACAAAATACACAATGAAATGGTTTATTCTGAACATGCCCAAACTGTTTATGCAAATAGGCAGTTCATGATGAAGACATCATAATCAGCATAAATAACAGCTTTGTACTGTGCATCACTTTAAATAGAAGCAGAAACCCAATACACCTGAATAAAATTTCAGTGTTTCAGCAGATGATTTTATCTATGAATCTGATGAGATTCAGTGTAGAAGGTGAAATCTGATAACTGTGCATTCTGCAGACGTAAGCAGAAGAGCTGTTTTGAACTGAATCCGTCCTTTGTTTGCGTTGCAGTTGCAGCTGGAATGTCCTGATGATGTTCTGTGCTTCCAGTTCTGTCCGTCCGACCCAAATATCATCGCTGGCGGCTGCATGAATGGCCAGGTGCAGAATTAGATCAGAAAAAATGTCTTTTCTTTCTCAGTCTCTTCTTTAAACTGTTTGCCCTTTGTTTTTAACTTTTTATTGTTAATTTTATCTCTTGCACATCTGTTTTGATTATTTTCTGATTTTTGAAGGTAAGACACTACAGGTGAATAGGGAAAATGTTAACTAACTGATATCACCATGTTTGAACATCTGCAAAAATTAGAAAAAAATGAATGACATATAGAAAAACCCATCAGTAAAAACCTTTAAAATATACAGAGGAATAAAACTGTTAAGTTTGGTGTATATAAGAGTTGTTGAAGTGGAGGAAAAAACGTTTAATGACATTTATTGTAATTAAAATTTACAGACACGAATAGATAAAGTGAAATTTAGGTAAATTATATATGAACAAAACCTTTAGTAAAAACCTTCAGAATATGGAGAGGAATAAAACTGCTAAGTTTGGTCTATGTAAGTTGTGCTGAAGTGGAGGAAAAAACTTTTAAAG
This sequence comes from Labeo rohita, assembly GCF_022985175.1. NCBI lineage: Eukaryota > Metazoa > Chordata > Actinopteri > Cypriniformes > Cyprinidae > Labeo > Labeo rohita. The sequence goes on along the minus strand of NC_066891.1, from coordinate 1,764,074 downwards.
ATACTTATTGTAATAAAAATTTACAGACACAAATACATAAAGTGCAAAAATAAAATCAGATGAATTATATATGAACAAACCCTTCAGTGAAAACTTTCAGAATATAGAGAGGAATAAATCTGCTAAGTTTGGTCTATGTAAGATGTGCTGAAGTGGAGAAACAAACTTTTAAGAATATATTGTAATTAAAATTTACAGACACAAATACATAAAGTGCAAAAATAAAATCAGGTGAATTATATATGAACAAACCCTTCAGTGAAAACTTTCAGAATATAGAGAGGAATAAAACTGCTAAGTTTGGTCTATGTAAGATGTGCTGAAGTGGAGAAACAAACTTTTAAGAATATATTGTAATTGAAATTTACAGACACAAATTCATAAAGTGCAAAACATCATGTGAATGACACATAGACAAACCCTTCAGTAAAAACCTTCAGAATATAGAGAGGAATAAAACTGCTAAGTTTGGTGTATGTAAGTACCGCTTAAGTAGAGAAACAAACTTTTAAAGAAATGTATTGCAATTGGAATCTACAGATGTAAATAAATTAACCGCAATAAAACATGTGTAATTTGGATGTTTTCTTTCCACTAGTCTGAAAGACAGTGTATGAAAGCAAAAGAAACCCAAAATCTTAAAATTAACCAGTGCATGTGTTTTTTAGCACTTTGATTTACTATTGTGTATAAAACATGCTGAATAAATAAACTTACTTGCCTTATGATGCACTTTCAGCAGAAATTTTATTTCTTCCTTTTTGTTCCTTTAAATGGTCAAACTGGATTATTTTTAAATGGCTTTCGATGATTTACAATCCTCATCTCTGGAAGTTTGTCTTCACATCGGCCTAAAACATACCAATCACATTATGTTTTGGTTACATTTTTGTTCAGTATAAGTACCGGTACGTGCATCATCTGTGACATGTTAACATGCTGTGACACTATTAACTCATGACATGTAACATATTCATTAGCTTGTTTTGTGTTTACAGATAGTATTATGGGATATCTCAGCACATGTGGAGAGACTGCAGGACACGCGCAGCGGCGGCAAAAACATCTCAAACAAATTAGTGAGTTACACACACACTCTGTTACACACACACAGCTGTTGTGTGTTTAAACAAGCAACTGTCCAACTGTCCAGATGATCTATTTAGAGCTCATTTAATTAAGTGATGTTTAACTGATACCTTCTACAAACACACATACAATCACACAAGAATAAACCTGCGGTTATTGAGAACGCGTGTGTGTTTACAACTGTTTACTTTGCGTGTACCACCATTTCTGTCCAGATGTGAGCTAAAACCTGACTTTCATTACATTCTCAGATGTAAAAATTATATATAAATAAAGATTGTGTCAGTCTCTAGTCATTATTAATAGATTTATGTATAAAAAAAAAAATTGGTTATGATATGTGCTTATTCGATACACTGTAAAATATTGCAATTTTAATGGGTACAGTAAGTTCCCATACTCTATAATAGATCTAATGGGATATTTCATGTAATTCTTGTGAAATGTACTGTTTTTGGAAGTTAAAAAGAAGTAATCTTATAATGTACTGTAATTTTTTTAACAGATGGTTGTGAGTATATTATAAAGGTAAAACATTTGGTATGAAGTACATTTTTTTGTTCTGTAAATTTCAGTCTGTTAAACTAACAGATCATGGTAAAGTTCTGGCAGCTGCATGCTAACTTTTTATTGTAAATTTCACAGATTTTTTCCCTTACTTTTTATATTATAAAGGTAAATTATTTGGTATTTTACCATATTTCAGTTTACGAAATATTTTTTTACTGTAAATGTTAGATCTATTTAAATATGTAAAATTAAAATAAAAATATAGTAAAGTTCTGGCAATCACAGCTGCCAATTTTTACTGTAAATTTCACTAATTATTATTCCTGTTATTCCAGGACAAAAACGAGACTCCAGTGGTCCGGTACTGTGCTGTGTCTGGGATAGAGAACGGACACAAAGCTCCGATCACAGACATCCAGTGGCTGCCGGAAACCTTTGAGGTACACAAAGGGTTAACTGTCCTGTCTCAAAATACAGAAAACTGTACCTTCAAAAGTTAAACATTTATTTGTACTGCTCATGTACACACTAAATATTAGTTATATGTTCATTAATGTCTCACTCAGCTGTCCAAATTGGGGATCCCTGTGGAAAATGCAAGTCGTGTCTCCGTTCAACTGGTCACATGTGCTCCTGACTGGTGCTGATATCTACACTAGATGCACACATTTATGTTGATGTTCTAGTTTAGTATCAAACTCTCTCCTCACTGTGTGTGTGTGTATATATATTTTAGCTGTGTGTTATTCTGGGACCTTCGGCCTCCTCGTGTTGTGTCTCATTCCCTCACGGAGGTGAAACAGAAATCGGAGGAAAAGCCTCTGGAAAATCCTCACGGTGTTCCCAATACGTTTAAACACCTCAACCTGACCTGGAAACCATTTATCCGAGTATGTGACGCACACAAACACGGTTTTAAGACCGAATCTCTAGGGTTTTTCACACTGAGCTAAACCCAGGTTATCATTGTCCTAAATCATGCATTTTAACTGGTAAACATACGTTTTACAAACTTGTACAGTGTAGCCAGTAACAGTAATGGAATACTGCCAATAAATGGCAATAAGCCAATAAAAGTAACGGAAACACAGTGCTTCACTGTTTGAGGGGACAAATGTCAAATGGTGACAAAAATGCGTCACGTGGATTGAAGAAGGGATCCTTTTATTCTGACCGTTATAGTCTGAAATGTCCATTCAGAAAAACGTGGTACTGTAGTCAGTAATGTGCAATGAGAATGTGCAAGATATAAACTCATGATTCTGAGAAGAAAACTCTGAAGACAATGAGATATAAACTCGCAACTGCAAGAAAAGTAACAAAAAGTTGTGAGACACACACAAAAAAAATTTTAATTGTGAGAATTCAGAATTACGAGAAAAAAATTCTGATGTAAAGATGTAAACTTAGAATTCTAAGAAAAGTCAGAATTATGAGATGCAAAGTAGAATTCAGAGAAAAAGAGTCTGAATTGATGTGAATTTAGAATTCAGAGAAAATATCTTAGAATCCTGTGAAAAAGTCAAAATTGTGGGATGTAAACTTTAAGGTGAGGAAAAATTTAGAAATTGCAAAATGTAAACTTCAAATTCTGAGAAAAAAAATTTGCAAGACTTAGAATTCTGAGAAAAGTCAGAACTGTGACAACTTAGAATTGAGTAAAAAAAAGTCAAATTTTTGAAATGTTAACTTAGAATGCTGAGAAAAAAGTCAAAACTGAGAGATATAAACTTAGAATTTAGTGGAAAATTTAAATTTTAAAACTTAGAATTCTGAGAAATAAAGTCAAAATCGACAGATGTAAACTTATAATTCCAAGAAAAATCAGAATAGTGAGCCATAAACTTAGAATTTCGAGAAAAAAGTCAAAATTTTGAAATGTAAACTTAGAATTTTGTGAAAAAATGTAAAACTTAGATGTAAATAGAATTCTGAGAAACAAAGTCAAAATTGACAGATGTAAACTTAGAATTCTGAGAAAAGTCAGTTGTGAGATGTAAAGTTAGAATTCCGAGAAAAAACTCTGAATTGCAATATGTAAACTTAGAATTTTGAGGAAAGAGTCAAAATTTTGAAATGTAAAATTAGAATTTTGTAAAAAAATATAAAAGTTGCAAGATGCAAACTTATATTTCTGAGAAACAACGTCGAAATTGACAGATATAAACTTAGAATTCTGAGAAAAGTCAGTTGTGAGATGTAAATTTAGAATTCTGAAAAAAAAGTCAGAATTGAAAGATATAAAGTTAGAATTCAGAGAAAAAAGTCTGAATTGCAAGATGTACATTTAGAATTCCAAGAAAAATCTGAATTGTGAGATGTAAGCTTAGAATTCAGAGAGCAAAAATCTGAATTGCAATGTGTAAACTTACAATTCTGAGGAAAAAAAAGTCAAAATTTTGGAATGTAAAGTTAGATTTTCGAGAAAAAAAGTCTGAAATGCAAGATGTACATTTAGAATTCCAAGAAAAATCAGAATTGTGAGATGTAAACTAAGAATTCTGAGAACAAAATTCTATATTGCAAGATGTAAACTTAGAATTCTGAGAAAAGTCAGAATTGTGAGATGTGAACTTAGAAATCTGAGAACAACATTCTGAATTGCAATATGTAAACAGAATTCTGAGGGGGAAAAAAGTCAAAATTTTGAGATGTAAATTTAGAATTCATATATATATATATAATTTTTTTTTTTTTTCAATTATAAAATTAAAAGTCACAATTACTATATTTTGTTTTATTCTGTGGCAGAAACAGCATCCATAAACAGGTTGCATGCTGCATTTATCCAATCAATGCCACTGACACCACAAATAAGAATGTTAACCCAAAGTTTAGGACAGCGTGAAACATAAGTTCATGAATACAATTACCCAGGATTAATAGTTAACCATGGGTAAATTATGAGCGATGTAAAACTTGACGCAAGATAACCCTGGATTCCATCTGCCGCAGGTCTCCTTACCAAAGCTTGGCTCTAGCGGTGAATACAGTCCTCTGAAGTTCAGCTTGAGGGACAACACAGTGGACTGTCCTTCAGGTGAGACACCAGCTCTGAAAGACACACATGTATTTGGCTTGGTGAGACCTACAAAACGCAAGTTTACCTCTACAAACAGAGGCCACGCAGTGATGATAATGCAGTCAGCATGACGCCTCTCTGTTAAATAAGCAGAGCTCTGAAACAACATTCACCATCACACCACTGCTGTACAAACACTGACTCTACATCAGCTCATTCCACATGAGGTGCAGCTGATTATGGGTTTTGGCTGACCAAAAAAAAAAAAAGTTTGGGAACAACTGCATTAGAAGACATAATGCAATACTTGTGTGACTAAGGAAAAATGTTACCATCCAACTTTTCAGTTTCTCCTTGTATCCGTCTTCACTGTAGGAGACAAACCTTTACAGAATGCAGAGCGTGAAGAAGGCTGTGGGTTTGCACAGCTCCGGGTGCCGTCAGCCAAACAACAGAAACCAATGGAGAACATCAGCACTAAACTGTACGTGGGGACAGAGGTGAGACGCTCATCTGTGCATTTCAATGACATAATGGTCAAAAAATGTTTTAGAAAACAGTTTCCAGCTCTACTATATGAATGCATGAGCCATATTCTAAGCCTATTATGAATGTATTTTTATGTACTGTTGTTCTGTTTGTGCATGCATCTCTCTCAGGATGGTGAACTTGTTTACACTGACTGGAAAATGGAAAAGGACAATGACTCCGGACGTCTGCTGAGTAAGACACTAGAAAACAGCCAAACAAAACAATTTGACACACGTACATGGATTTGAATTATGGTAAAAGGTTTAAACTTCATTAGTGATAGTTGGGTTCTATCAATATTGTACTCTTGATCAAGAACCTGAACCTCCGGCTGCTCCTGAGGATCCTGCCCTGTAGAAAGTAAAAAGTAAATCATTTTAGATTTAAATTTATATTTAAAACTTACTTACAAGATGAAATATTTTATTTGAAATAAATAAATACATTTTTTTTTTTTTTAGATAAAATCAGTCAAAACAAAATTCTTACTAAAAAGATTAAATCATTTACTTGAAAAAAAATTAAATAATGTAATAATTTGAAAACAAAAGCAGTCAAAATATAACTTTAAAAAGATTAAATATTTCATTTTAAATAAATAAATAATTTACAAATGCAAAATACATTACAAAATAAAAAAATGAACATTTTATTTTAAATAACATAATTTTAAAATAAATCAATCAATCAAAACAAAACACTAAATTAAAAATAATAATTTACTTGAAAAATATTTAGGGAAAGCAATCATTTGAAAACAAAAGCAGTCAAAACTTTAAAAAGATTAAACATTTTATTTTAAATATAATTCATTTTAATAATTAATTAATTTACAAATACGAAATACAGTACAAAATAAAAAGATGAACATTTTATTTGAAATAAAATAAATAAGATTAAAATAAATCAATCAAAACAAAACACTTACTAAAAAAATTTAATTATTTACTTAAAAAATATTTAGGGAAAGCAATCATTTGAAAACAGAAGCAGTCAAAATAAAACTTTAAAAAGATTAAACATTTTATTTTAAATAAATAATTACTTAATTTACAAATAAAAATAAAGTACAAAATAAAAAGTTGAAAATTTTATTTTAAATAAAATAAATAATTTTAAAATTAAAACAATCAAAACAGTAAAAACTGTAATATTTTATTTCAAATAAATTTAAAATTATTTTTAAAATAAAAACAAAAGATTACATTTTCAACATATATAAACAATTAAAACAAATATGAAGAAATACTTCTAATAAACACAATCAAAATACTCACTGTAAAATATTTTAAATAAATACGTATTTAAAAAAATAAGTTTAATTAGTTTATTAAATTCTTTTTTAAATAAAATGCATTCTAAAAATATAAAAGTATAATAAAGAAATAACTGGAAAAAAACAATCACAATAAAACATAAAAAGATGACTTTTTTAAATAAATTAAAATTAAATTTTTGAATAAAAATGAAAAATACCATCACTAAAAAAAATGTCATCTTTACTAAAGTATATCATTTTTGTTTTACCCGCGTGTCCATTAACTGCCATTAGAGAAACGTGAACATGCATAAATGTTAAATTATTGAAACAATATCTATTTTTGTATGTAAAATATATATAAGAATTTTCGAGAGACAAAAACTGCATAAAGCAAGATTAACTCCCGAAACTCATTGTAGAAGCTTTAAACAAACCAAACAACACTAAAGCAATCATCGTTAATGAGAAAACCACACAATTACGGCATTATAATGAGTCTGTCAGGTAGCTGTGCTTCTCAGACAGTGACGGGTGTGTGTAATAAGTCAATAAAACAGGACTTCAGATCCATCAGTTTCATTGTTCATGCGGTTTCCCACAGGCATCAGACAAACACTGAGCTCATCACGCAGGCTTTTGGCAAAGATCGAACCTAATTTCACCAAACCACCACCTTCAGCTTGTTAAACAAGCCAATTACACCGGCGTGATTTCCATAATATTACAGCATATTGAGTTTCATTAGTGCTGAGGGGCAAAAGCAGCGTGTCTGAACTGTGAGCGTTTGATGTTGATCAAGGCTCTTACTGGGATCTCAGACACATGTCTAATTTTTTTTCTGTAACTCCTGTTGCATTGATCCTTTTTTCCTTCAAAATTAGCTTTTAGCACTTGCTTTTCGCACCCTAGTGTACTATTTTGCTGGCTGCCTAGTAACATACTATTATATTTATATATATGCTTTTGGCAGCTGCTTTTATCTATTGCATTCAAGCTATACATTTTTTTCATCAAAGATTAAAACCTGTGACCTTGGTGTTGCTAAAATAACATTCAACTTTCGGTTTGCAGCCTACATCAACATTGATCGGCAAATGTTTTTGTTAGTCAAAGCAGTTTGAGTTAAAATATTTACTGTAAGTCCCCTTTTAAGATTTTAAATTAGTATTTCAATAATTTAACAACACACGTTCATGGTTTTTCTGACGTCGATTAATGTTCACTTGACATGCAGGTCAACAAATAGCATATTTAATCTTTTATTGAGTTTTTAAAGTGTTTAATTTTTTATCAGATTTAATAATAAAACAAAATAATACAATAATAAAAAACAATCAAAATAAACCACTTACTAAAAAAAAGCTGGAATATTTTAAATAAATTAAAATTAATAAATAAATAATTTTACAAATAAAAAAGTGGAAATAATTTATTATAAATAAGTTAAAATTATTAATATTAAAATATTAAATACAGAAGATATTAATACTAATACTAAAAACAAAAAATATTAAATGTCACTTAAAATATTTTTTAAAAATTAAAATCAAATAATTGTAATTAAATAAGATACAATTAAAATTTAAAAAAATATTAAATACTAAAAATATTAATACAATACCAAAAAAATAAAAAATATGAAATTCCTTAAATTAAAATACATTTTAAAAATTAAAATAAATTAAAATTAAAAGAATCATTTTAAAATGAAAACTAATACCATTTTTAAAAAAGATGAAATATTTTATTTGAAATAAGTTCAAATTAATAATATTAAAAATATTAAATACTGAAAATATTAACTCTAATACTAAAAAAGGAAAACAAAAATAAAAATGTCACTTGAAATAAATTGTACAAATTAAAATAAATAAAATAAACAAATAATTGTAATAAGTTACATAAGTTACAATAAAAAATATTAAATAGTAAAAATATTAATACAATGCTAAAAAAAATTAAATAATCAATCATTTTAAAATTAAAACAATCAAAATAAAACAATTATTAAAAAGATGAAATATTTTATTAGAAATAAGTTAGTAGCATAAAAACAATCAAAAATAAACCACTTACTAAACATAAAATAAATCAGTTAAAATAAATAATAATTAAAAAACACTCAAAATAAATCATCTAAAAAGATGAAATATTTTATTTGCAATAAGTTTAAAATAAGCAATGTTTTTAGCATAAAAACAATCAAAATAAAACAATTACTAAAAAGAAATTAAATATTTAACTTAAAATAAATGTTAAAAATCAAAATATATAAATAAATAGTTTAAAATAAAAACAATCAAAATGTTTCAAAATGTATTTATGATTTGATTAATTATTCATTTTTCATTAATGTGAAGCATACAATACATACAAACTAAGTCATACAGGCTTGAAACAACATCATTTTTGGGTGAACTATCACTTACAGAATGTGTGTTTTAGACCTTAAAGGGTTTGTTTTGTGCAGAAGTTGAGTTTCTGGAGTGTTTTCTGTCAGGCACGAAACCCATCCATCGGTTCCTCGTACACGACACTCTGGTCAACACCGTCACCCGCTCTCCGTTCTTCAAGGACATCATCCTGACGGTGGGCAGCTTCAGCTTCGCCATCTGGAAGGAAGGGGTCACGGTGAGGTCACGACAAAATCACATATGCTCCAACTCAAATCAGAACTGAGTTTCACCTGTTTTTCTTCCATTTGTTTCAGAACGGGCCGATCCTCATGTCAGCCTTCTCCAGAACGATGCGTACGGTGGGTCACTGGTCCCTGTCTCGTCCAGCGGTCTTCTTCATCGGGAAGGAGGACGGAAGCATCGAGATTTGGGACCTGCTGCAAAACACCCACGAGCCTTCGCAGAGTCAGAACATTAGCAGCGCCGCCATCACCTGCATCAGAACCAGCTGCATCTCCTGTAAGACAGAAACTCGTCTACTGATGCGAAACACAGAGGTCAGCACAGTATACTAACGTGTAACGTTTCTCACACATAGCGAAGCAGCATCTTCTGGCGGTTTCAGACCGTCTTGGCACCCTACACATCCTACAGATCCCCTGGACCCTGCGCAGATCCTCCAACAGCGAGGTGAGAACACCACTGTCCTGTTGCTGCTGTGAAATGTACAAAATAAAATATTTAGAATCAACTTTTCATCAATACATTGCAATGGATTCTGGGATAGCCTTAAAAGACATATTTAATGGAATAGTTCAGCCAGAAATGAATATTTGCTGACAGTATACTCACCCTCAGGCCATCCAAGATGTAGATGAGTTTATTTCTTCATCAGATTTGGAGAAATGTAGCATTGCATCACTTGCTTACCAATGGATGTGAATGGGTGCCGTCAGAATGAGAGTCCAAACAGCTGATAAAAACATCACAATAATACACAAGTAATCCACTCCACTCTAGTCCATCGATTAACGTCTTCTTAAGACAAAAGCTGCATGTTTCTAAGAAACAAATCCATTGTTAAAGTAGAAGTCCACTTCCAGAACAACAATTTACAAATAATTTACTCACCCCCTTGTCATCCAAGATGTTCATGTCTTTCTGTCTTCAGTCGTAAGGAAATTATGGTTTTTGAGGAAAACATTTCAGGATTTTTCTGCATATAATGGACTTCAATTGTGCCCCTGATTTTGAACTTCCAAAATGCAGTTTAAATGCAGCTTCAAAGGCTCTAAACGATCCCAGGCAAGGAAGAAGGAACAAATCACGTCTAAGTTTATTGCCTGTGTACTCTGGCTCAAAAAGGTCGAGTATGGCGAAAAACTTCATCTCATTTTCTCCTACAACTTCAGAATTGTCCAACATTTTTTTACTTTTTTGTAAACACTGGGTCTGTAGTTCCGCCTACGTTCCGCGTGACCTTTCGACCTGATTCAATAGTACGTGAACGCGCATCCCAGAGCCTGTGCTACACAAGCTTTTGTGCTTAAAAAGTATAAAAAAAAAATCTGAAAAAAATGAGCGATTGTTTCGCTAGATAAGACCCTTCTTCCTCGGCTGGGATCGTTTAGAGCCCTTTGAAGCTGCATTTAAACTACATTTTAGAAGTTCAAATTCGGGGCACCAGTGAAGACCATCATATGGAGAAAAATCCTGAATGCTTTCCTTAAAAACCATAATTTCCTCACGACTGAAAACAAAAAGACATGAACATCTTGGATGACAAGGGGGTGAGTAAATTATTTGTAAATTGTTGTTCTGGAAGTGGACTTCTCCTTTAAGACATTTTTAGTCCATAATCCATAAGTCCATAATCCGTCATAACGCTTCCTCCAGTAAAAAAAAAAGTCAATTTTCAGTTGTTTCGCACTTAAAAATGTGTGCTTGATCTGTGCAGATTTCTCTCCTGATTCAGATAAGACCACTTTTTCACTGGAGGAAGATATTATTATGGATGGTATTTTGGATTTTTTATTTACAGAGCTTGGCCACTTGGTTGTTATAAGAAGGAAAAAGCATAAAAAAGGCTATAAATATGGAACCGTTTGTTCTATTAACATGAAAATCGCTATGCACAGTCATGGTACGAAGTGCCACAAGTGTCTATAAGGACCTTTGCGTATCTCAAAAAAACATGGCCGCCATTGGCCGATGAATTTTGAGAACCTATCTGGTTAACAGGGGTCGGTCAAAACTCAGTGGGCCTGTTTGACTTTGAAATTTGAAATATTAATAACATAAAAGATGTTTAAAATTTACCCTTAGGAAGCTATAACGGGGTTATGAACCCTCTGGTTGTGTTCGGATTCTTGTCACACTTGTGGTCAAAAATGACTGGACCAAACAAGTGCTTATAAATCTCTCATTATGCTATATTGTTACCAATATTGGATTCATTCTTTTTGTCAGCTTGTTTTCTTTCATTTAGGACTAGTTTTGTGTTTCTATTTGCATCTGATTAATCATAGGCCTCATTTTGTCTGAGAGTAGGTGTGAAAATTATTCATAAAAAAATTTTTCACTCAAAAAAACGAGGTATCTTCTCTCAGAAAAAATGAGGTCTAGGATTAATCTGATGCAAACAGAAACACAAAACCAGTCCTAAATGAAAGAAAACAAGTTGACAAAAAAATGAATCCAGTCTTTAGTGATTTATAACCAGTTAAATCACCACAAGTATGACTAGGTGAAATAAAACCCACAAAAAATTAAGAAAATTAAAAAAAAAAAAAAAAAAAAAAAAAATCAGAGAAGTACTTATACCCTGTGTGAACAAAGTCAGTAAGTTTGAGTCCAATGTGATAACATTATCTAGTATTGTCGGGGAAAAGATCAATTTGACCCGAACACAACCAGAGGGTTAAGAAAACGGTCCTGTCCAAATTTAACCAAAAGCCTACAAAGCCAAAATAAAAACTCAAAATTTCACAAAACCTTGTGATTCTAAATAAGCATGCAAGTCTTTATGGAGATCGGACCACGGCTGGCACTATAGCAGTCATAAATGTTAAAAAACAACATATTTCTATGGTAAATTACTTGGATTTGCCCATAATGCAGCTATGGATATGGACTATTTCAGTCCAAAAATGGATTTGTTTCTTACAAACACAGATTTTGGCTTCTCAAGATGTTAATTTATGGACTGGAGTGGTGTGGATTACTTGTGGATTATTGTGATGTTTTTATCAGCTGTTTGGACTCTCATTCTGACGGCACCCATTCACATTCATTGAAAGTGATGAAATGCTACATTTCTCCAAATTTGACGAACAAACAAACTCATCTACAGATGGTGAGCAGATTGTCAGAAAACTTTAATTTCTGGCTGAACTATTCCTCCTTTATGATGCTTAAAAGTGCAGCGCACTAGGGTTTGGAACAGACCCGCATGTATAACAGGATGTATAACCCAGTATGTTCCTTGCAGAGGCAGATTGTGAGGAAGTACTTCGAGAAGGAAGAGGAACGGCTGGAGTATTTCGAGAAACGTCAGATCAAACACGAGAAGAAAAAGAAAGAGATGGAAGCTGAAGAACAGAGGAAGAAGACGGTGAGAGAGCAAACACTCATTTAAAGGAACATTTACCAGGGTTATTATAGTTAAATGAAACCAAAACCACAAAAGAAACCATTTTAATTACAAGACATAAAATACTGACTGAAATTAAATTAGATGTGAAAAAAAGCTTATTTTATTTCAGCTAGCTATATCTAAAAACAATAGAAGTCTATGAAACGCCCCCCATTTAGAGTAAACGTGTGTGTGTGTGTTTAAGCTGATGGCAAACACAGATGAAACCCGCTTGAGCAGCTGTAGTTTGGCTGGAATGTGTGTTTGAGTGATTCCAGATCCGCTCAGACTTGCTGAATATATATTTACTAAATATGAAAGTATGCTGCCGTCTGTCTCTCCGAGGGTCTGAAACACAAACGTTTGTGTTTCACACCCCGCTGACGCCTGCGGACACATGATGCTGGAGGCTTTCTGGAAGGATTTCAAGACAAACACTTGATGTTTCTGATGTAAGGCAAGACGCTACAGGCAAAACCAGTGTTTTTTTCATGCACTGGTCAATTTTGAGATTTGGAGCTATTTAGCTTTTCATAACATGTTGTTTTAGACTAGTGAAAAGAAACTCCAAAATGCGTATTTGTGTTTATTTTGTTGAACTTTATCTATTTGCGTCTGTAGATTTCAATTGTGATACATATATTTAAAAAGGTTTTCCTCCACATTATCAGCACTTACATGACTAAACTTAGCTGTTTTATTCCTCTCTATATTCTGAAGGTTTTTAATAAAGGGTTTGTTCATATAAAATTCACCAGAGTTTATTAATGCACTTTATCTGTTTGGATCTGTAGATTTGAATTATAGTACTTTTCTTTAAAAGTTTTTCCTCCACTTCAGCAGCACTTGCATACACCAAACTTAGCAGATTTATTCCTCTCTATATTCTGAGGGTTTTCACTGAAGGGTTTGTTCATATAAAATTCACCTGAATTTATTAATGCACTTTATCTATTTGTATATGTAGATTTGAATTACAGTACTTTTCTTTAAAGTTTTTCCTCCACTTCAGCAGCACTTACAAACACCAAACTTAGCAGTTTTATTCCTCTCTATATTCTGAAGGTTTTCACTGAAGGGTTTGTATATATAAAATTCACCTGAGTTTATCATCACACTTTATCTATTTGTATATGTAGATTTCAATTACGATACATATCTTTAAAAGTTTTTCCTCCACTTTAGCAGCACTTACATACACCAAACTTGACAGTTTTATTCTTGTTTATATTCATAAGATTTTTACAGAGGGGTTTGTTAATATATAATTCACACTGATTTCTGTAACTTTTTTTTTTTTTGTAAAAACATCGTAAAAATGCATATTTGTGTCTATTGACAGTATTTTTTATGTAATAAAAAGAGATATCCAAAATCCCCACTATAAAAACCGTTAACTCTAATATGTCAACAAAATCAAACAAAGATTTTGAATCTAGCGTTATCCAATGTTCAGAATTATCTTCTGGAAGTTGCAAATTAGTGTATATTTAATTATAAAATGCATAATTTGTGTATTTAAACATAATACGTCAGAAGACACGTGATATCCTCTGTATTTTTTGGTTTTTTGGAACAAATTTTTAAACTTTATTAAATCAAGATGCATTTGTGATGCAAAAATGACAAGATTTTAAGTATTTTTTTTTTGGAAAAATGTATCAAAATTAGGTGAGTTTTAAACAAGAAAAATATCTGATCCTTGTTTTATGCACAAACTCTATTTTATTTATTTATTTATTTTTTAAAGAAAAAAAAGTCATTTGGCATCTCAAGTAAATATATCTTAATTTATAGTTTTAAAATTTGTTTTGGAAAACAAGACAAAAATACTTTTTTTTTTTTTTTTTGCAGTGCACACTTGATTTGATTATTTGTCTGAACGCTCTGATGACTGATCCATATCAAAAGTGGTTTGAAGTGTTTGATTACTTGATGTGATTTGTTGTTCATTAGGAGCTGGTGATGCCACTGAAACAGGAAGAGGAACTGGAGGCAGAAGCGCTGAAGGAATACGAACAGTTTCTTGCTCTGGAGAAGGACATTTTGAAGAATATGGGCCTCCTGAATGAAACAGAGGACAGTTCAGACATGTAACACATTGATGCATCATCAGCATCACACTGTAAAACAACCAAGAATCAAGAACTTACTTAATTATCTAATAACAAGAGTTCTGCTTTAACTTATGACGACATTACCACTGGACGTTTAATTTAGTTCTGTTCTTGGGAAAAAAAATGTAGCTTAAGTCATTCTAATTAGAATGATGTAAGTCAGTGTTATTCAACAACTTGCTTTTCGAAAATACTTAATGGAATGCAAATGGAATTTCTTCATTTCAAAAGAATAACAATTTGAAATCAGATCAAATAAGTCAGATGAGGTCAGAAATAGATTCTTTTCATTTGATTAGTTCCAAATTATGATCAAAATTCCATTAGCAACGTATTAGAAGTCTTCTAGGTATTTGACTACTGTAGCTACAGCAACTTTTGTGTTGTGTATGAAATGTTTTCTAAATGTAAAACATTAAAATCCCTTTTTTAAAGCAGGGCAGACAGGGTGTTTTGTTCCTGTAAGCTGCATGTGCTCTGACCTTGAAGATTGATTTTTCCTCTGGTTACTCGAGTTCTGAGTTCATCTTCGTTTCCCCTCGGCGCTGTAATCAAACACACTTTTAATTCAGCGGCTTCACCTCCGACAGCTAATCTATAACAGCTTATCTGGTTTCATACGGACACATTCAGCCACTAATGTACAATATTGATCAAGTTCAGCCCGACTCATATTGACTGAATAGATACTAAACATCTTTTATTAAGCAGCGTACGTGACAAGAATTCACATGAAAAGCAGGTTTGGCAAACATACAGTGACTTACAGGAAAACTTTATACAATGCAAAGTATGATTTTTCAAGTCAAATTTATAAAATGCATTTCTATGGGTAACTATGAGGCAAAGTAAGGGTTTTGTTTGTCCTAGAGTAAGTGATTAATGTATTTTTTTTATTTATCCATTTAAAGTACTCTTTATTGTCTACAACTTAAAAACTTAAATTGTCCCACTGAACCAATTACAGTACTTATATATATATTATGATTTTACATAGATTACACATAAATTCATTCTTAAATTCATTCAAACTCAGAATTGCAAGATATAAATTCACAATTCTGATGTTTTTTTGCAATTTGCAATTGAGTTTATATCTTGTAATATTGAGGAAAAAATTATAATTGCAAGATATAAACTAAATGATAATTTGCAATTCTGACATTCTGAGTTTACATCCCACAATTTTACGTTTAAATCTCACAATTCTGAGAAAAAAGTCATAATTGCGAGATATTGCAGTTCTGACTATTTAGTTTTCTCAGAATTGCGAGGAGAACAAAATCAGAATTGTGAGATTTGCAATTCTGAGAAAACCGTCATAATTGCAATGTTAAAAACTCAGAATAGCAAGATATAAATTCACAGTTCTGATGTTTTTTTTGCAATTCTAATAAAAAAATTAGAATTGCAAGATATAAACAATGATAATGTGCAATTCTGACATTCTGAGTTTACAACTCACAATTTTACATTTAAATCTTGCAATTCTGAGCAATTCCAAATTGCGAGGAAAAAAAATCTGAATTGTGAGATATAAACTCAGAATCGCAAAAAAAATATCAGAATTGTGAGAAGTCACAATTACCTTTTTAAACTCTGTAGCAGAAACAGGCTTTTTATAGTAAAAAGTAGTACACAACATTATGTTTGCATCATACTGCATGAATAGCATTATTATCTCTAAAATAAAAGTTATTTGCATTTGAGTTTTGCAAACAAATGTTTGAACTCTTTGCAGACAGTGATTCAAGAAGAGAAATCCCAGTTGATGTCATTTATAATACATTCGTCATTGGAAATGAAGGTCAAATTGAGCGTGATGCATTGTGGGATGCTGTTTTTTTTTCATATTCTTCACATATTTTCAGTTGTAATATATTTAAGATGCTTTGTGTGCAATAACACTAATTCACAAACTCTGGTTAATCTTGCTTTTTTTGTCTCTATTGCATGAAGCTGCATGTCTTTATGAACCAAACAATCACATCTTCTGTTCTGCCTCTGTAACTCTCATCATCCAGTGCATTAGACATCTATCTCAAGGTTTTCTTTCTTTAATCTGTTCCTGTTGGGCAAACAAAGGCAGTTTTGACTAAATCTGGCTGCGTTTCAGCAATGATAAACCTTTTTTCTCTTTTAAGCTCCATTTGATACTCTGATAGACGTGTAATTTTACAGCCATTTACGAGCGTCAGCTGCAGATTTTACGGTATAAGCGCTAAACGTACAATGATGACATCAGCACAATCACCTCTATGAAAAGCCGGCCAATCAAAGGTCATCTCGTCCAGGCAGCCAGTCAGAAGGCTCTGCTTGACATCAAAGGGTCTTTGGGACGTGACTGGGCCAATCGCACGTCTGAGCTGCAGCCAAACGTTGACAGACGCTCTGGATGTTTATCACAGAGAGCAGGTGTCACTGAAGACGCACATCTGCGCTGCTGGAGAAATCAACCTACAAAATGACATTTAACCAGCAGAAGAATGTGGGGAAATTAGGCCGGTAATCTCACATGCACCTCCTCATGGGTTTCAGAAAAGAGAAGGAAAGTCAGAATTGTGTTCTATACTCTGAGCAATGAAATTAGAAATGATAAAAATGGATAATGGAAAAAATTTCGCAAGTGTTCTCAGACTTTTGTTCTTTTTTGGACAGGGACTAACCTGACATATCAGACTGATGTTGATTCATCAGTCATCACATGACAGATCAGCAGCTCATGTTCCAGTGACAAATTACAGGAACGTTTGGAACCGAAACGTGAATCCGTGGAGGACAGGCGTGACTCATTGTAGCCTAGGCTGACCTTCGATTCACATGGCTGTCTGCAAAGATACGCTGCTAAATATATCCAGATATTTGACGAAGAACAGTCGAGTCATCATGGCTGCATGAAACATAAACTTTAATGTGATCATATACTTCTCAATATCAGTACAAAGAATTTCTGCTTTAGTCATACGTTCATTTTTGCACAACCAAACTTTTATAAAAACCGCAGAAGAGAAAAGAAAAACAGAGGAATGTTTATCAAAGCAGCTCACAAGTTTCCTTCTTGCTGATTGAGGATCAGTAGCTGTATGATCCCAAATCAGGCTTCAGGAATCCAGATCAAACACTCCAAAGGTGCAGTCACACTAGATTCACATCAATACACATTTAAAAGCATGCACACTGAAATCGACAGTTAATATTCAGAATGTATTATTATTATTCATAATGCATTCAAATGACAAATCTATATGCAAGACATCATATCCTGTTGTTTATATTTATTTTGCAAAAACATACAAAAAAAGTTCATACTCTTGTATACTTAAAATCTAGTGTGACCGTCCCCACTGAGAGGAAACAGAGGCTACGGTAACCAATCAAACTTTCAGTCGATTGTTTTTAAATCGCTTTCTTAACCTAAATTATTTCATTGTTACTATTTTCTATTTGCTGTGTTACAAATCCTTTATTTAGAGCTTAAATGAGATTTTCAACCAGACTGTAGCATTGTCAGGCGAGAAGCACAATCAGAAAATGAACGGCTCGTGTAAAGGTTCAGTCTCACATTCACAAGACCTGCACATTTACAAGCAAGCCATACACGTGAGCAGCTGCCAAATGGAGAAAAACAGAATTTCACTGTAATTAAAATAATCTCTATCTACACGCATAAATACATCCCGCTGTAGGAGACACTGAGAAACACTTTATTTTTGACCGTAAAGCTTTTGACCATGCAATGCTCAAATTTCCTGCACTTTCGTGACCATAAAATACCCAGAATCCCTCCCTGTTCTGTGACTGTGGGTTATATCATTACATAGATCCAACAAAATATATATATATATTTTATTTAAGGCTGATCTACAGGCCAAATACTACAAGGTAGCTGACGAACATTTAAATATGCACAAACTGAAGTGTACGTCATTGAAAATACATATTCTGACTATATTCATACTTACATACATGTGTCTGTCAAATACTGATGAGTTTGTATCCCTGGACTGCTGAGTGATGTATTTACAAACAAAATGATCAGAGTTACCACTGAGGTCACTTAGATTGCTCTTTTAGTTTTAAGTGAAATCGTACTCATTCAGTATGTTTAAGGGGCACCAAAGCAAAATAAACATCAAATTTAAGTTATTTTTAAAATTCCATCTTAAAAACTTGCATTAAAGATCTGTCTAACTATTATTAAATATTAATTTTACTACTTACTACAAGCATATTCATGTTTAGCTGTCCATAGCTTGTTTAGAAAGACGTTTTAAGTATTTTTCAAGGAAAAAACCTCAAACAGTCACTTTTTTAATCTCATACGTCCACAGCCTCAACTAGACCAGCAGCGTTAGTCGCTCCCTGAATGGAAAGGGTATTGGATGTCCGATACTGCTCTTGAAGAGCCACCATTATGCAAAGATCATCTTTAACACACCTGCCTGAAAGTTAAAAGACGTTGATTAGAACTGGAGCTGAAGGTGGCCTTCCATGAACAGAACTGCACATCCCTTGTTTAGAATGAAAGGTTTAGGATAGGGTTAGAGTAAGGTTATAACATTACAGAGTTTAGGGAATTGCGTTTGAGACCCCTGATGTAGGGTTTAGAGTCGCAGGGTTGGGTTTAGGGTGTTCAGTCCCACTCCTGGTGATCCACCATCCATTTAAATGAACCCTAAGACCCTAAGAACCCCCCTGGTGATAGGGTTAGGCTCCTAGTGATCAAACCTCCTCTTTATGTGAACCCCAAGACCTTGATTAGCTAGCTAGTGTGTTTGGAGGTTACAGGACACTGGATCTCCAGGAGTAGGAATGAACCCTCCAGTAAGGTTGTAAGGTTTAGAATAGAGTTATAAGGCTATACCATTCAGAGTTTAGGGAGCAGGGTGCAGGGATCTCAAACTACTGGCTAACACCACCTCACTAGATAAATTGCATTCGAGACCACTGATGTAGGGTTCAGAGTTGTAGGGCTGGGGTGTTCAGTCCCACTCCCTCCTCTTTAAGTGAACTCCAAGACCTTGATTTGCTAAGTGTGTTTGGAGGTTTGGAAGTCAAGACTATTGGAAGCCAGATCTCCAGGACTAAAGATTAGGATAGGGGAGTAGAGTGCAGGAATCCTAAACTACCAATTAACACCACTTCACCAGGTGTTCAATTCCGCTCTTGCTGATCAACCCTCCTCTTTAAGTGAACCCCAAGACCTTGATTAACTAGCTATAGTGTGTTTGGATGTTATAGGACCATGGATCTCCAG
Source organism: Labeo rohita (assembly GCF_022985175.1). Classification (NCBI taxonomy): domain Eukaryota; kingdom Metazoa; phylum Chordata; class Actinopteri; order Cypriniformes; family Cyprinidae; genus Labeo; species Labeo rohita. The sequence goes on along the minus strand of NC_066891.1, from coordinate 1,744,257 downwards.
GAGCAGGAACGAACCCCCCGGTAAGGGTGTAAGGCTTAGGATAGGGTTAGACTATACCATTCAGTTTAGGGAGTAGGGTGCAGGGAAATTACCGGCTAACACCACCTCACTAGGTAATCTGCATTCAAGAACCCTGATGTAGGGTTCAGGGTCATTTAGTTGGGGTGCTCAGTTCCTCTCCTAGTGATCCACACTCCTCTTTAAGTGAATCCCAAAACCTTGATTTGCTAAGTGTGTTTGTGGGGTTGAAACCGAAGACTAGAGGAGGTCAGATCTCCAAGAGCAGGACTGAACACCCTGGTTAAGGACATAAGGTTTAGGATAGGGGAGTAGAGTGCAGGGATCTTAAACTACCAACTAACACCACTTCACTAGGTTTGTTGTGTTCAAGACCCCCTGATTTAGGGTTCAGGATCAGGTGCTCAATTCCGCTCTTGGTGACCTACCCTCCTCTTTAAGTGAATCTCAAGACCTTGAAAAGCTAGTTCAAGTTTGTTTGTAGGGTTACAGGATGCTGGATCTGCAGAAGCAGGAGTGAAACCCCCTGGGAAGGGTGTAAGGTTTAAGATAGGGTTAGGCTATAACATTCAGAGTTTAGGGAGTAGGGTGCAGGGATCTCAAACTACCAACTAACACCGCTTTACTAGGTAGGTTGCGTTCAAGACCCCTGATGTAGGGTTTAGGGTTGGGTGTTTAGTTCTGCTTTTGGTGATCTACCCTCCTCTTTAAGTGAACCCTAAGACCTTGATTAGCTAGTTCAAGTTTGTTTGGAGCTTTCAGGATGCTGGATCTATAGGAACAGGAATAAACCCCCCTGGGAAGGGTGTAAGGCAGGGATAAGCAATGTCATTCTCGACTCTGGCCCTCGAGATCCACTTTTCTTGCAGATTTTTGTTTCAACCTTGATCAAAGTCATCTGCCTGTGACTTCCTAGGAATCCTGAAGACCTTGATTAGCTAGTTCAGGTGTGTTTAATTAGGGTTGGAGCCAAACTCTGCAGGAAAGTGGATTATAAGGGCCAGAGTTGAGAACTGTGACGTAGGGTTCAGGGTCGTTTGGTTGGGGTGCTCAATCCCATTCCTGCTCATCCACCTTTTCTTTAAATGAATCCCAAAGCCTTGTTTAGCAGGTTCAAGTTTGTTTGGAGGGCTGGAACCAAAGACTACAGGAAACCAGATCTCCAGGAGCAGGCTCAAACAACCTGATTAAGGGTGTATGGTTTAGGATAGGAGAGTAGAGTGCAGGGATCCTAAAGTACAGACTGACACCACCTCACTAAGTAATTTGCGTTCAAGACCCCTGAAGTAGGGTTCAAGGTTGGGTGCTTAATTCCGCTCTTGATGATCCGCCATCCCAATCTGTCTCTAAGTGAACCTCACAACCTTGATTAACTGGATAAAGTGTGTTTAAATTACAGCTGGAGATGAGAATGGCTTTCCAGGAGCAGGACTGGACACCCCTTATTTAGGGTGTAAGGATCAGAATATAACATTCAGAGTTTAGGGAGTAGGGCACCGGGATCCCAAACAACCGTGTAACACTGCCTCCTCAATGAGTAATTTGTATTTGATATCCCTGATGTGGGGTTCGGGGTCATAAAGTTAGGGTCAGGTACTCAATCCTGCTCCTGTAATCTACCTCTTAAAGCGAACCCCAAGACCTTGATTATCTGGTGTTTGAAGGGTTTAGGAAGCTGGATCTCCATGAGCAGGACTGAGTACCCCGGTTTAGGGATTTATCTGTAGTACCTAGTTCTCCCATCATAAGGCTTCACACCTGTACCTGAACTGGCCGTGCCTCTATTGGCAGGCCCCATAAGTGCATTGGTTTTCATCGTAATGTCTTGTACCTCCGTAGAAAGTAAAAAGCTCTCACTGTCGTAAGCACCACCTTAACACAATGAAGGCACCTGGTGCACCCCTCAGGGTTCAATGAGTTCTTCTCATAAGAAGAAAAACAATGACGAGATCAACAACATGGATACCAGGAGACAAACAAAAAACACAAATCAGACATGAGGAATGTCTTCTTGTACATGCATCCCAAGTGCGCATGGGAGCAAGAATGTTCCATAGCGCTAATGTCTCTAGGGAATCACCGTCATATTTTGACTGTTCTGGTAAAGAGTCAGTACCCTATGTTGAGCTTGTTCTTGTTGAGCTCCCTCTCCAGGTTGCCGATTAGAGTGTCAATGCTCTCCTGCAAGTCCCGCAAGTTGACCCTGTTGCTTAGGACTGGGCTGATCTCCTGGATCTTCATGTAGGCCTGGTAGGTGTGCTCTTTGGGTCGGTGCTCCTCCTGATCTGGGAGTATCTGATCGCAGGGGCTGATGAGTAGAGGTTCCTCCACTTGTAGCTTTTCCAAAACAACTGTATTCTCGTCCTCGCTCTCTTCCTCCTCTATCTGCATTTCCTCAACCCTCTCCACTGCCTCGTCCACTTCAGGCAACTCTTGTTCGGAGACTACATCTCCAGTACTCTTCTGTAAGTCCTCCTGTCCCACATTTGAAGGCTCTTCGCTGGGAACGTCATCATAGTCTGCCTCCTCCAGGCAACTTGGTTGGAGGTACGTTTCCCGGCATCCACTCCAGTCCCCCGCATAACGGTTACTGGGACTGTCCAGACGGCCAGCTCTGGGCCGCAAAACACCTGCCATGTCCGCCTCGGTTAGATTCAACACCTGTGGACGCTCTTTCCTCCTCCTTACGGCTGCTGTTACCGCTGGAAGCGAGTCCACTGGGGCAGGAACTGGAGATGAAGATTTGCCCTGAGCGTCCACAACTGCAAGATGAAGACAACAAACAATGGGTTTGATCATTTGAGTACAAATTAACAACAAATAATGATAATGAGAGAATATATGAAATAACCAGTGTTGGGGAAAGTACTTTGAAACTGCTAAAAGCTACTCAAATTTGAAACTTGTAAGCTACTAACAAATAGCATCTTACTGTAAGACAGGGGTGTCAAACCCAGTTCCTGGAGGACCGCAGCCCTGCAGAGTTTTGTTCCAACCTTGCTCCAACACACATACTATGCAGTTTTCAATTAAGCCTAAAGGACTTAATTAGTTCGATCAGGTGTGTTTAATTAGGGTTGCATATAAACTCTGCAGGGCTGCAGCCCTCCAGGACCGAAGTTTGACACCCCTGCTATAAGATGATATTAAAATTTATTTAGTTATTCCCCAAAACTGGCAATAATATATGCAGTTTATTATGAAAAACTCAAAACATGCAGAACAAATGAGATACATGCCTCAAAACCCCAAACAAACTCAAAAATCCTAACTACTGACACCAACCCAGTTGGTGCTGGCTAAACCTCAAATGTTGTTGTTGAACTCAGCCAAACTCTATAAAACCTACTAAACTTGCCACAGAAGTCGTAATCCCGGTAGATCTGGTGACGGCCAGGAAAGCAGCAGAACGGTGGCAAGATATCATTATTTTTAGCTCCTATTCGAACAAATCTACGTGCTAGCAAGATACTGAGATTGTGTCATGAAGGGCTAGTGGAGGACACACAAAACACACCCGTTTAATCCTGTTTACCTGTCCCGATCTGCCCTTTAAACCCTCAGGATTTTAGCTGCGCCCCACATGTGATGGGACAAGTAATATAAACAAACAAACAAGCACAATTAAATTACAGAATACAAACATGATCTATACAATTAGCTTTGTAGCTCTTAACCATAACAAACTAAAATGTTTTTACAATAAAAATACTTTAAGAATGTTAAAGCAGGCTTTAGGCTAGAATTTCTAAATACGCACAAACTGTTAAGCTGGTTTTAACATTTAACTTAACTTAGTTAATCACCTGACATCATTTGTAGTAGTTAATCTGTTTAAAATAGACAGACTTGTTTTAGAAGCAGGGTTTTGATAAATAAAATAAAATAAAATTAAATTAAATTAAATAAGAAATATTTAAAAATGATGATGTTCAGATATTTTTACAGGAAAAAATATTTAAATAAATAATTAAATTAAAAATAATTCAAATAAATAATTACAAATTTAATGAAAAAGTGATTAAAAATAGATTAAAATAAGTATAATTTATATAATCCATACATTATATAATTTCTTAAAGTTTCAAATTCTGAAATTTTACTGGAAAAACAAGATAAAAACTTGATTAAAAAATTTAATGAATTACTTTATTTCTTTATTTTTTAAGAATTGTTATCATTATCATGGTGCACTGTCCAAAAATATGGTAGGCTACCTTTGAATGTTTTTTTTAGATTAGTAAAGCCTCATTGTTAATGTAATTCAGACAAAAAAAAAAACCCTTTCAAAAAATCTTTGTGCACATAATGCAAGAAACAAAATATGCATCAACATATCATGTGTCCATGTGGAGACACACACAGTTTGACACACAAGCAGACAAAAACACAGCCGTCCCAGCGCAGGACAAGTGCAGCTGGCCTCATGGGAGTTTCTCCACGCCTGACGGAGGCTCTTTTGCAGCGAGAGGCCCCTCTAAACGGGCTGATTGTTCTGAGGGTGAGGCAGGCGGGTCGGCCGGAGTTGAAGGTTAAGACAGGAATGCGCGTAATTATAGACTGAGGTTTACTGTACCGTTCCCGCCTGCTGGAGGAAGTCACGCACACAGCGGGGCAGAAATCTGTCTAAAAACACGGCCTGTGGCAGGACGTGTCAGGATGGGCAGCAAGAGTGTGATTTAAGCCCGAGATGAGGTTTATGAGACGACCACAAGACACTCGACAGAGCCTTAAAGGAACAATCTGCCAATCATGACACACTTGTGTTTTAAAGCTCTAAGCTTCACGCTAGTGAAACTGTGTGGTGTGAGTCTCACCTGGCCAGAGCTGGAGCAGATAATGAAGGACCTCGATGTGTTTCTTGAAGTGCAGAGCGCTGGCCAGCTCCTCAGAGTCGATAAAGACCCGGTTCCCGTGGCAGGACGCCTCCTGTCTCTGGCTGAGCAGAACTGGCCCGAAACACACCGCCAGATTCTGACAGGTCATTTTATTCACCTCGTGGTGGGACGCCACACGCTTCAGGTGATCCAGAAGCTTCCTCAGGGTCACCTGACACACAAACAGACTTGTTAGATATCAGAAATGGACAACTGATGATTCCTATGAGGACGTTTCCTTCCAGAACGTTCTAGTACCTTCTCAACCTCCGGCAGGATCTCTAGCAAGCTGACGGCGTGATCCGTGTCGGCTGAGTCGTTCTCGCAGCCGCCGCTTCCCATCTGCAGCGGCCTCTTGGCCATTGAGTCCAGAACGGATTCGTACAGCTGCTTGGTGATGAGAGGATGAGGAAGTTCACGGAGGTAGTCCTTCAACACGCCTGCAGAGAGACAAACACACTGTCACTGTGATCTTATGGAGCTGCAAAATAAAATAGTGTATGAGAACAAATGAGAATAAAAATAAATAAATTTGAAAAATAAATAAGTAAATAAATTAATAAAAGTATATTATTATCAATAAAAAAAATATCAAAATAATAAACAAACCGTACAATAAATAAAAGTAAAAAAAAAAACATTATAATAAATGTAAAAATATTTAAATAGGATGTAGACTAGAAATTATGATTAAGAATAAGAAAATACATACAATAAGTAAAAACAGGCAGAAAATAAATAAAATAAAATAAATGAGAACAAAAATAAATTATTTGAAAAATAAAAACAAAACAATTAAAATAAGTAAATATATATAATAACTAAATGTAAAATAAATAAAAGTAAAATAAGATTATAATAAATAAATAAAATATTTACATAGGATATAGATTAGAAATTAAGACTAAGAAAATACATAAAATCAGTACAAAATAGGCTGAAAATAAATAAAATTAATAAATGAGAACAAAAATAAAATATTTGAAAAATAAATAAATAAATAAATAAAACAACTAAATCTAAAATAATACATTAAAACATGTACAAATAAAATAAAAAAAATGTAAAAATTTACAATATTACAAAAACATTTAAAAAAAATTGTAAAACAAAAAAAAAACTGTAAAAAAATCAAGTAATATAAGATTACAATACATAAAAATTAAGAATATAAGAAAAAGAATATAAGAATATTAAGAAAATACATAAAACAAATGACAAAAATTAAAATAAAGACAACAAATAAATAAATAAATATAAAATTAAAAATAAACAGAGATTTAAATATAATTAAAAATATAAAAATATAAAGGAGAAGTGTAAAACTAATGTTGTGAAATGTAAAAATAATATTATAATAAATAAAAAAAGATTTAGATAGTAAATAGTAAAACAAAATAAAAGCATAAATGTAAAATAATCTTAATAAATAAATAAGACATCCAACAATAAAGTACTATAATGTGTAGAAAACCATTTAATAACTTTAATGTAACTTAATAGAAAGTACTTTTTTAAAAATAATATTTTAACATTTATACACTAGGGGTTTATACAAGATAAAGGTACTTTATACTCGTTCCTTGCATGGGGATCACATTTGGGTGTCTATAGCATCTAAAAGATTGGAAACTATAGTGATACATTTTCATTTATCTGCTGCTGGGGAGATATTACGAGGTCTGAGGTGGTGACAGTCCGCTATTGGTCAGTCAGACAGATAGTCCCGCCCCCAAACTCTCACCATTGTCAAGCCTGAAGTTGATACATCAGGCCGCTCAATAGAACAGATCAATGTTTTGAAAGAAAAGGAAGTCAATTTGAGTTTTTTATACTTTCATAGAAATTTAATTTGTCAATCTGAGTATTTTATATCCTGTAGATATGAAAGTACTAAGATCTGCTGATTCAGTGAGATTAAACAAACTGACAAATTAAAGGAAATATCATCTGGAGTCTGTTTCTCCAGGGCTCTGACAGTTCAGATTTATTCCGTCTCTACAGGCCTGGGATCAGTGTCCCGGAGCCAGAGGAAGTGCTATTGTTGTGTTTCTTTGTGGAGGTGTTGGAATTTGGCCTGGAATGTTGAGGTTGGGAACAAAGAGAGCGCGAACGGATCCAGACGCAAAATTCACACCTGAGCAACTACACGCTGAGCCTGAGCAAAAGAAATTACTACTTCCATTCATCAAGGAGGCATTAAATTAATCAAAAGTGACAGTAAATGCATTTATAATGTTGCAAAAGATTTCCATTTCAAATAAAAGCTGTTCTTTTGAACTTTTTATTTATCTGTAAATCCTGAAAAAATAAAATGCATCAGTTTCCACCAAAATACTGTGCTGTACAACTGTTTTCAACACTGATAATAATCAGAAATGTTTCTTGAGAAGCAAATCAGCATATTAGAATGATTTCTGAAGATCATGTGACACTGAAGACTGGAGTAATGATGCTGAAAATTCAGATTTGCATCACAGAAGTAAATTACACTTTAACCGATATTCACATAGAAAACAGCTGTTTTATATAGTAATAATATTTAACAATTTTTACTGTGTTTATGATCACACACATGCAGTCCTGGTGAGCAGAAGAGACTTTCACAAACGTTAACAAATCTTTGAAAAAGGCTCAAAAGCCAGTGCTGATTCTGCTGTATTTTCTATAAGTCACAGACAGAGTTTTTCACAGGCCAATTAACAGACTGTAAATAGAAGCGCTAATTCAGTCCGACATGACCTTTGACCTAGGAAGTGTATGTGACAGCGGTATGTCATGAGCAACTAAAGAAAACAGACCAGAATATTCACACACACACAGCCTGTCTATTTTTTCTGTATGGTCAAGCGTGTGTGTGATTATGTTGTTCTGAATCAGCGTCTTTCTGCACTGTTTGTACAACAAGGTTGTGACCCGGTGGCATTTTAAAACACTTTTTCATATTTTCACAACACTTGAATGCAGAAGGAAAGGCATATCAATCTGAGTGCGTGTTGTGGGTTCAGTTAATCTCACAGCTGTGAGTCAAACACCATCTGTGTGAGTTCACACACAAAGACACACACTTGTTAATGACTTTGCATGTCTTTTCTTTTCAGGGTGAGAAACACACACACACACACACACACACACACACACACACACACACAGAGTGGATGGGGGAAGGGAAGAGCACATGAATAACAGGACTGATGGACTGACTTTAGTCCTCCAGCTCCAGAATATACATATACATACATACATACATATATATATGCTCATCAAGGCTGCTTTTATTTAACCAAAAATTCAGTAATATTGTGAAATATTATTACAGTGTAAAATAACTGTTTTCTATGTGAATATATTTTAAAATGTAATTTATTCCTGTGACCCAAAGCTGAATTTTCAGCATCATTACTCCAGTCTTCAGTGTCATATGATCCTTCAGAAATCATTCTAATATGCTGATTTATTATCAATGTTAAAAACAATTGTGCTGCTTTATATTTTGTTAGAACCTGTAATACTCTTTTAAAATAAAAAGAACATCATTTAATTAAAACAAATATTTTGTAACAATATAAAACTACCATTTAAAAGTTTGTGCTTAGTCAATTTTTACTCTCTCTCTCTTTTTTTTTTTTTTTTTTTAAAGAAATTAACCCCTTAACTGCCCCCCATTAGGTTGTAATGTTTACCTTTTTCTAAAGTAATGTGAAATTGATTTTTGTATTTTTATTTATTATATATATATATATATATATATATATATATATTTGTATTTGCATTTTGAATGTAATTTGGCATATAAATGCAGTAAATGGGTTTAGTTTTCATGGTTATTAATGAATGCAATTTCAGTAATAAAAATGTTCATTTTTCTAAAAAAGGAAACAAATTAGTTGTTTATTTTAAGAGACCCATCTTATTTTCTCTTGTATATTTAGTAATGCTCTTTAATAAAGGAAATTGCTTTTTATCCGATTACTCGATTAATCGATGGAATAATCGGTAGAATACTTGATTACAAAAATAATCAACAGCTACAGCTCTAATAAAAATCCAGCGCTGGATCACAGGAATAAATTATTTAAAAAAAAAAAATAGAAAACCATTATTTTAAACTGTAACAATATTACATTTTTTTGTACTTTTGATCAAGTAAATGCAGCCTTGATGAGCATATAAGAATTCTGTAAAAAAAAAAAAAAAAAAAAAAAAAAAAAAACACTAAAAATTTGTCATAATAATCTATGACTATATATATGTATGTATGTATATATATGTATATAGATAGATAGATAGAGAGATCAGTATTAGCTAATTATGACACGGGTCATTTACTTATAGTCTTAAAGATATAGTAGCAAAGACAGATGCTGATTGGTTGGCTGGTGGCCAGGTGCATGACGGGACTTTGAGCTACATGTTAGTTTTAAAGGCAAATAAACATCACCTGCTCATGCAATATTACACAGCGGGCAACAACCTCACGCACACTCGCACGCTAAACACTGTGAAATACGACACAGAAGCTTCAGTGTGTTTAACACACCACTGAGACTAATTACATACAGCTGCTCTTCATCAACTGCACACTGTTTTACATCAACAGAAAACCTGTGTTCACAGAGGCATTTATTTGATTAAAAATACAGGAAAATCAGTAAAAATGTGAAATATTACTACAATTTAAAAGAGCTGTTTTTCATGTGAATATATTGTAAAATGTAATTTATTCCTGTGATGCAAATCTGAATTTTCAGCATCATTACTCCAGTCTTCAGTGTCACATGATTCTTCAGAAATCAATCTAATATGCTGATTTGCTGCTCAAGAAACATTTCTGTTTATTAGCCATGTTGAATACAGTTGTGCTGCACAATATTTTTGTTAAAACTGTGATACATTTTATTTTTCAGGATCATTTGATGAATATAAAGTTCAAAAGAACAGCATTTATTTAAAACAGAAATCCTGTGTAACATCATAAATGTCCTTACTGACACTTTTAATTTAATGCATCCTTGCTGAATAAAAGTATTAATGGCTTGAAAATAAATTACCTGTTTCAGTCGTCATTACAACACTGAACTGGTTTTTCCACTAAATCCTAAACATGTACATTGGACTCTGTTCCTTACATGTGTGTGAGTGTGTGTGTTTTTTAATGTGTGTGTGTTGTGACACTCATAGAGCTGAACACAAAGAAGCTGCTGGCCTTGTTACGGTGTGTGTTTTGCAAGCTTTGTGTTGACCTCCAACCTCTGCTTAATCTCATTCACAAAGGCCATATGATACACACACACACACACACACACACACACACAGGTCCATTCACATTTCATCTTAATGCTCTAAAAAGATGATTTTAGCAGATGTGCAGTACCTGTAATGACGTTAATATCTGGGTAGTTGTTTTCTGAGAGCTCGATGGAGTGACTGTCCCTCTCAAACGCTTCCCGCAGCTCCTTCTTCACCGCAGCAGAACCGCACAGACGATACAGACCCACCACCTGTCAATCACACACAAACACACAACCTTTAGAGAATCAGCACTAATCAATAACACCTAAAAATATTATGCAATGCGATATTAAAATCACCATTGCATTTTACTTTATTATATTTTCATTGTATATGGTTAGTTAGAAAATGGACACACACACACACACATATATATAAAGAGAGAGAGAAAGTGCAGGAAAGGTATAAACATTTTATAAACTTTATAAACAAAAACTATATCAATAATGTTAATAATAATAATAATAATAATAATAATAATATTTGATTTACTTAATTTAGCTACTGATTAGCCAATTATTCTATATTTTAGCACACATTTTTATCTTTATTTTGTATATTTTATTAAAATAATAATAATAAATAAATAATAATACATTTAAAAAATAACCATCATCATCATCAACAACAAGACTATACATAACTATACTATACATAACAGCATCATAAACTAATAATTAAATAATAACTAATGATAATAACTAAAACTATAACATTTAATAATAATTTTTATTTAATTATTAATTTGTGAGTATCATAATATTGAGAAAATGTAGTGCTCATTCATATCTGTGTTGCATGTTTGTCATCAAAATACAGTAATAATATAACAATGATACTAATGACAATACAACTTATAAATTATTAGTAAATTATTACAACAATCAATCATCAGCAGTTTAAAAAAGAATAATTGTCAAATTAATTATTAAATAATCATAATAATAACAACAATTACAAAATTTGATTAATAATATTAATTTAATTATTTTTAAATTTAATTATTACTTTAATTCAATCTATTATTATTATTATTATTACTATTATCATTATTACTATTACTGAGATATTATTTTAGCACATATTTGTATCTGTATGTTACATATTTTTATTAAAATATAATAAAAATAATAATATTTGATTAACAATATTAGTTTAATAATTAGTTTAAAATGCAATTATTAATTTAATTCAATCCATTATTATTATTATTATTATTATTATTATTATTACTACTACTACTACTACTACTACTACTACTACTACTGCTTCTACTAATATTACTGAGATATTCTTTTAGCATATTTGTATCTGTTGTTACATATTTTTATATAATAATAATAATAATAATTTTTAACACATTACTAGTTACATATTGTTTTTAATATATTTGTAGTAGGAGTCGTAAAAAAAAAATTTAAATAAATAAATAAATAAATAAATAAATATCGGACAAAAAGTGAAATGTGGACCCTGGTTGTGCAATATATAGTTAATGTGGAAAGCTCTTTAGCTAGATTTAATAAAGCTAAACCAAGAAAGGTACAGGCCTGGCAAAGAGTTGTACAATCTATTTGTGACTGATTTATTGCGTAGAGTATCTCCTTAGAATAGTGAAGTACTCATATCTAGGGTATTACTATGTCACGTAAGTATTCATCTTATATGTAGGCAGTGCTGACAGTGTTTGTTTCTCTGGTTTATTTTTTCTTTTGAAAATCTAATCTTTTGAAAATCTAAAAAAATGTGGACCCTGGTCAGACGTATCATGAAAGATTACAAAACTCATTTCTATCTCCATCTACATATCAATTTAAGTACAGTACCAATACAAGATGGGTTAGCAAAGGTCTTTAACTTAAGCCTCCTCTTTGTTGCACAAGATGTAAAAATATGACAGCTTGCACGCAGGAGCACATCTCCTTATTATCTAGTTCTTAAAAAACATTTCCTGTTGGCTGTCGGAAAGACTGCAGGTAAGAAAAGATCCGGAGTCTTTACCGGCTTGGATCTGGACCAGCTCACACCTGCAACCCTGCTCAACACGGAGTTTGGCAAAACAACTGTAGTACAAACCTGTACATTCTGTACACAACACATTCATTCAGAGATGAGTTAAGCCGGCTGTGGGCGGAGTTAAGAACAGAGGGAGCCAATCAAATTCAACACTCATCGCAACTGCCTAATGCATGCTACACTATAATGCATACTATATAATATGCAATGACAAACATTACTGTCACATAATAACATGGTGAATGACACTACCATCATCTCATAAATAAAACTATTTAGAATTTTTAATTCGTTTATACGTCATTATTCACTGGTTATTTTTAATGAAATGAAAAGTCAAATTTGGTGTCATGCATTGTGGTTCTTATACTTCATACCGTGGCAATCAGCTATATTTTTATATGAATGCTGTGCACAGTCTGCTAATTTCCTATATGCATATTTTTATTAAAAGAATTAGAAGTAACAACATCTGCTATTTTAAACATTAATCAATGCATAAATAAATGCATAATAAAAAATGCATAGATGCATAAATAAATGCAAAAACAAATGCATACATCCATAAATAAACAAATGCATAAATAAATGGAAAAAAGCAAAAATAAACAAATGCATAAATGAATGCATAAACAAACAAACAGTATATACTGCACAGAATTTAGTAGGCAGCAAGCTACTTTTTTTTTTATCTCAAACACAGCCTAGCACATTCTGCAATGATTTAGCAGCATGGGACCCAATAAACAGAAGAAATTCCCGGCATTGTGAAACAGCAGCTCAATTCAGAGCAGTGATATGTGTGCATGTGTGAGTGTGTGTGCAACTCTAAAAATGTCACCCAGAGGAAATAATAGCTTGACCACAGTCTTGTTAAAAACAGCTGAAGAGTTTCCTGAATCCACTAAAACCTTCCTCTTTTTTCCCCTAGTAAAGGACACATCCTGGATCTGGGTTGGTCATTTTTAGCTTTGCCTGTAACTGTGCACGTGACCACAGATTCCACGCTACCGCTAAAGTGATGTGCATTAAACCCAAAGAGGAATTTTTCATTTGGGCACAAGCCAAACGTCTCCACAAAGACTCAACGCTTGGTCTCCGGAGCTGCTCTTCAGTAGGTCAAACTGTAGAGGTCACAGGCTAATTTGTAAAAATAACACTGTTAGAAAAGAGCCTCATAATTCAAAATGCTGAGCCAGTATTTTCTGTTACAGATTCAAAGGAAAAGTTCACTCAAAAATGAACTGAAAAGCTAAATTGCAACTTTGTTGCATGGAAAAATAAACACTCTGTATTTTAGAATGAAAATTAGGTGAATTATTCCTTTAAGCAGACACGAAGGGGTGCGGAAAAACCCTCACGGCACACGGCTAATCATTTACCCACACAGGTTGGTGGTTTTCCCGCGGCCATAGTTCATAAGAAACATTCCTTAAGCATACGTGAGCTGCGCATGTCGTGTTTTCTCAAGACAAACTATACTGACTTCAGGTTTTAGTAAAGAACTCCACACAGTGAGCAGCTAAGCTCTGATCTTAAAGCAAGTTCACTTCTTTCAAGAACACTAGAGAAATGCTAATTCAGTGAACTGAATATAAAACAATATAGAACAACCACTGAGCTTGGCTACTGCAAATTCCACTGTAAATACTGCAGTGTACAGTACATAATTACTGCCTTAAACAGCAGTGTGCTATGTTGCCGTCACATGACCAAGAATATTTACATTGGTAAGAAGCATCCAATTATCATCTCAGAAATAAATGCAATAATTGCACATTTGTGCATCACTGGTAGCAGGAATACCACAGGAATACCACAGACTAGAGCTTCTGAAAAACGTCAGTTTCAGTAGTGTAGTTTTTTTGGAGGCGAACAGCACTTACTGTACATACACTGAAAAAAGTGCACAAGGCATGTCATTACTCTAAAGAAATTGTTATACTTGATCTAACGCAAAACATTTAATTTTCTGTCTAGCCATCAGTGTAATGTAAAAAGTTTGGTTGATTTAAATTAAAAGTAAGTCTTGTTAGTGTAAAGTAAATACATTTCTGTAAATTAAATTAAAAATATTGGTTTCCATTGTCACGTGACTTCTAACGTCATCCGTGGTCGTGCGTGTCGACGTTCAGTTTTCCGCCATCTTGTTACACCGCATGGATGAACTCGGCGTGGTACAACGGGAATCAAGAAAATTGGTAAGTAATTTTAAACATACGTTTGGGCTTATTATTAACATTATACATGTATGATTTTATAAAATATTATGTTGTACTGTTGTTTTATATACAGTTAGTATTACTAGTTTGACGGCTCTAACTCGGCTAGAAGGTTTACAAGTTTCCCTCATCACGATGTTAAACCGAGTGTAAATAAAGTAATAATAATACAAGTAAACTGCTAGAGGTGAGATGGATTGATATTGAAATGTAGTATAAAGACTGTTTCGGGTATGCTGGAGTGCGATACATCAGCGTGCATGTACTTTATACATGGCGCAGCCATGTATAACGTACATGCACTCTTCAGACGCTTCAGACGCTTTGTCTGAAGCGGAATCTTTATTTAAAAAAGATTCGGAAGCTGAAGCGGAAGCTTTATTATTAGAATGATTTATTATGAAGCTCGCGTTCGCAAGGTATTCGCTCTCCTTACTTGTATAGTCTCTCATTTATGATTAATGTTAACACATAACGTTAGCTTAACCAAACACGTCTTTAGTGATATGCCTAAACACTTTAACGTATCGCGTCGACCAGCTTACCCAGGAAAGAAGTCATCTGCTTACTTTTATGTAAGCCAGTTTGTTATTTCTCTTTGTCTTTTGTAGGATGGGGTACAGCTGAACAACAGTTAGGACAGGTTTTGAATAATCCAGTCACATGAAAAACGTAAGTAATTTGCACCTTTTAATTATTGCTTTATTGAAAAATGTTAAAATGTAAGTGACTAATCCTGAATTTCCATTGTTTTTACCATGGGATTTTAGTATGTAGTGTTTTTGAAAATGTCTTAGATGCCTTAATTATACCTTTTGTTGTTTAATGCTTCGTGTGTATATGTATTTTTACAATTAGTTCTCAAAGTGAAATCATTTATTTTTCAGAAGTCTATGTTTCTCTTTCTTACAGATTAATGCCAAATTTTTGCACATCACGACCTTACATTTACAGTTGAGAATTATGGCCTCTTTGGACAGACAGAGCTCTCAGCTTCTCCAGGTTATTAGGAGCAAAGGTGGAGTCCTCCATGAAAAAACGTTAAATCTATGGATCAGGTATTGGTTGCATGCAAACAAAATTGCTTGTGGCAATCAATTTAGTAGTGTTTTGGTTTAATAAAATCAATACACCTTGACCATTTTGTAGAGTCTGGACATAGAAATCAGAAGAGAGTGCCTGCTGAAGTGCCTGATCATGTACCTTGGTGAAGATGCAAGCTGTCTGATCAAAGAATACCAGGTAATGTAGGCAATGCAGACTACTGAAACCATTTCTCCAACCATGTTTGCCTTAAAGTTATATTTCACTGCCAAATCAACATTTCCCCATGTTTTACTCGCCCTCAAGGCATCCTATCTGAATATGGTTATGTTCTTGAAGAACAATATAGAGAAAGTTATAATCCTATATATCATTTTACTTCCAAGAGGTAGAATGGGAGTGAATTGTTGGCTTTTTGAAGCTTCAAATATTTCATCCGTTGATCAAGAAACTGCTCGACGTGGCTATGTGGTCTTAACAAAGGTCTTCTCAAGCCTTGAGGGTGAGTCAAACGTGGGGAAATTTTGATTTGGTAGTGACATATTGCTTTAAAGTAGTTCAAGTAATTGTGTTATCATTTACACATCAGCCTGTGTGACTTTCTTCCACAGAACACAAAAGAATATATTTTGAAGAATCTTGTTAAGAGCCCCCCATTCACTTGCATTGGTTTTGTGTCCATACAATAATAGTGAATGGGGGCTGTGCTGTTATGTTACCAACACTGTTCAAAATTCTGCAGAGGACAGTAATTCATACAGGTTTGAAATGACAAGAAGGTGTGTAAATGATGACAGAATTTTGAATGTGAACTACTCCTTTAAAAGAGTTTGGTTCACCCAAAAATGCATTTTGTACACTGTTGAGTTTATTGATAAATGCCACTGATTGGCCATTGTGGTACTGCTCTCAACAAATATGTCTGTAATTGTCTACAATGGTCAACACATGGGAGCGTTTGATTGTACAAGTGTTTAAGTGTTTAAAAGCATTTTCAAAGCCAAAGAGAGTGTAAAAGTACGTCTTCACCCAAAAATGAAAATTTTGTCATCACTTACTCTACTCTTGTAATAAACCGTATAAATTTTATTTTTACATTGAACACAAATGAAGATATTTTAATAAAAGTTAGCAACAGACGTTTGGGCTCTACATTGGCCTCTATAATAACACAATTTTGTAATAAATTTTCAGATGGAGTGTTTTTTTTTTTTTTTTTTTTTTTTTTTTTTTTTTTTTTCTTCCAAAGTCCCTCAATTATTCTCTGTTCTTGTTTTTAGGCTGACCAGAGGGAGGAAGCGGAGAGAGAATTTGAAAAGACCACCATGGCATTTTTTGTGATCCGCGAAAGTGATGCTCTTAGTTGTGCACTGGGCATTTCCATTTCCATTGTCATTGACGGTGTGGAAGTACTAAATGAGTTGCCCTCTGTTGCATGTGCCTGTGCCATGATGTTTATGCACTGAACTTAAAATATCCTGAAGGACTCAAATATACCTTTGAGGCCTTTCAAAAAATAATCATAGACATAGAGAGTAAGCAGATGAGCAGAAGGGTGCAGAACCTCTCTTCAAAGCTGCAGGAGTATATTTGTTTCCTTTGACCCAGCTACAATGTTCTGCTGATGGTAAATTTCTTTGAAGATGTTGGACTGTATAAAGCCTTTTATACAAAGTTAACTGTACTACTGTTTACTAAACCTGATTTGTTTTATCTTGGTTAAGTTGTGTTTTATCTAGGGTTAGTTAAATAGTTTACCGAAAAATGAAAATTCTTACATTGTTTACTCATCCTTAAGCTATTCAAGTATTTAACTTTAATTAAATTTGGTTCAGAGACATTTTATGACCATTTTGATAAGTTTGAGATAAGTTTCATTTTGGGGTAAACTATTCCATGAATGTGAAAAGCCTTTTTTTTTTTTTTTCTTTTCTTTTCTTTTCTTTTCTTTTCTTTTTACCATTAACTAATTTGGTAGGTGTTTTGTTAAAAGTGTTTGGTTTTACACTCCCCATTATAAACCAGTTTTTGGGTCAAACTTGTTTTAACTTCAGAGGAATTCAATACAATAAATAATTATTGTGTAGTCAGTTCTAAGTGACTGTTCATGGAAAGATTGCATGTTTCTCTTTGAAACCGTAACTGATTCTTATGGTGAATTTACATTGTATCCAGTGTGTCTATGTATATGGATTCTAAAAACTGTTATACAGTATGTTTTTATAACAATACTATACACATTGTAGACATTTTTATGACAAAAATTGTCAAGTTTATGATGCGTTTACATTGTTAGACAGTATGTATTGTTATGAGGATAATGTACACATTGTAAAAAAAAATTGTATTATGACAAAATAAATTGTCAAAAGTTTGATGCTTGAAGTCATTCTTCTTAATAAAATTACACATTCTGAAAGTAAATAAATTTCTTTATATTAAATTAATATTTTTAGTTGTATTTGGTTGGATGTAAAGTAAAAGAATTAAGTTAATACAAAGAGAAAACATTACAACAAAGTATAATTTGAGATTTTCTTAAACTTAACTTTATTTGATTCAAAGAAACTTTTTGCTTTGGCTAAGTAATGGATAGTTAATTCTTTTCTAAGTAAAAATTTAAAGTTGATAAAAAGTAAAGTAATTAGATGTAACAAGTTGACGCAAATTTTTTACTTTGATCCAATGAAACACTTTTTTTCAGTGTACTGCACAGCAAGTAGTGTATGCTTAAAAAATTAAAAACAGTATTTCATAGTATGAGGTATGCAATAATCATTGTTTTAAACTAGTATGCTTAACTTGTCACTATTTGCACATAAATAAATGCAAAAATACACTAATGCATACATCAAAAAATTAAACAATTAAAAACAGTATTTCATAGTATGAAGTATGCAATAATCATTATTTTAAACTAGTATGCTTAACTTGTCACTATTTGCACATACATAAATGCAAAAATACACAAATGCATAAATATATGCATAAATAAATGCATACATCAAAAAATTCTAAAATTAAAAACTGTATTTCATAGTATGAGGTATGCAATAATCAATGTTTTAAACTAGTATACTTAACTTGTCACTATTTGTGCATAAATAAAATGCAAAAATACACAAATGCATAAATAAATATAAATATTCAGTGAGCATATCTAAATAAATGCATAAATGCATCAAAAAAATAAAAAAATTAAAAACAGTATTTTATAGTAGGAGGTATACAATAATCATTGTTGTAAACTAGTATGCTTAACTTGTCACTATTTGTGCATAAATAAATGTATAAATGCATACATATATAATTGCATAAATGCATGAAAGATATTCAGAAGTGTGAAGTATGGAATGATCAGTATGCTGCACTTGTTACGTGACCTCACTACATTGAATCCAACTTTTGGCTATCAATGTAGATGTTTGTATTTAAATAAGTAAAACTGCACAGTATTTAATGCATACTGTGAAACAATACACAGTGTGCATTTGTAGTAAGTTACACTGTCGTCACATGATCTCGCTAGGTTGCATTATCTTAAAAACGTGCACAGAAGTGCAACTTCAGAGTAGCACAAGAATAAGTAAAACCATGCTAAATTTGTTATGCGGATGTAATATTCCAATATATAGGCTTTAGCTGTAGATTTAGCACTCAATAAAGGGGTCAGCTGAGGTAAAACAGTCTAAGAGAGAATGAGAAAAACACCCTTATGATCCTAGCAGAACTTTAAAGCATTCCCAAAGGATCTACCAGGCTTTTTACACTGAATGGGATGAAAGTCTCTCTCAGCTGATCTAGAATCAGATTTTCCATGTGTGTGTATTAAGCTGCAGTTGTAAATCTGATCTGAGAACAGCAGTCAGAGTTGTTTTGTGGGTTGACGGCAGACACACTTTGTGGGATGAATGGACGAGAACAGCATTAAACTCTGGGTGACACTGTAACAGAGACAGATTGTGTGTGTGTATAACGGAGATGAATGGCTAGGATTTTGGCAATATGCCTGTGCACACAAACCACCGAGAGGCCTTGCTAAGCTTGTTTGTGTGAGTGTGTAATGTCCATGGACAAGGACTTTAGAACGGTTGGCGAGCTCACTTTAACCGAAGCCTAACAAATGACAGAAGAGACTCATGGGCAACGTTCACACTCCAAGCCTTAGTGCTCAGTTTTGATTTATTGCTCAGATCTGGCTGTTCACATTACTTGCTAAATGTGGCCAATATGAGATTCAAGTGCAAACTGGTACAGTCCTGAACTGACCCACATGCGCAAAAGAACAACAAAGGTGGCACGCAGCAGACTGTCATACGGACGTAAACATGGAGGCCACTATTCCAAGCTATTCCCACACAGCTTTCCCTCTAGTTTTGCTTGTAGAGAGCTGTCATCATAATACTTATGTGTACATCACTGTCCCTCCACTGCCTACCTTTGCAGCTGTCTGCCAATATTAACCAAGTGACCAAGGAACTACTGGTATGTAAAATCTTTGGAATGACTTCAGTCAGCTGGAGTGACGTAAAACGTTCTATGAATTCTGATATGACTGAGGACTGAGGTCGCATTGCAAAACACTGGACTTAGGATTTAGGATAACATATGGAAGTGGCCCAAATAAGAACTGGAAAGATCAAATTCCATGCGGTTTGTGCTGTACACACCATTCTGCCAAAATCAGCTCTAAGGCACATATGTGAAAAACCTAATTTTGGTCCTCTTTTGGCTACAGTCTGAATGTAGCCATGAAGATACACTTCAAGGCAAAGTGTGTAATTTCTGGGCAACTAGTGGGACCAAATAAAAAAGCTAAATACCAAGCAAGTTTCCCCAAACATTCCTACTGCTCTTTCTGGCCCATCATTGGTAGTCCCATCCTAAACTCTTCTAGGATTCTTTTGAAGGTACCACAGTGTGACACTCTTCAAGTCACTGTCTCAAACTCTTGTAGCACTCTTTGAAGGTGCCACAGTGTGACACACTTCAGAAAGGCAACGTTCCAAACTTGTCTAGGACCCTTTTAAAAGATGCCACGTTGTGACACTCTTCAGATAGTCAGTGTCTCAAACTCTTCTAGGACTCTTTTGAAGGTGCCACATTGTGACAGTCTTCAGAAAATCAACATCTCAAACTCTTCTAGGACACTTTTAAAGATGCCATATTGTGACACTCTTCAAAAAGTCAACGTCTCAAACTCTTCTAGGATCCTTTTGAAAGTGCCACGTTGTGACACTCTTCAGAGAGTCAATGTCTCAAACACTTCTAGGACCCTTTTAAAGATGCCACATTGTGACACTCTTCAGAAAGTCAACGTCTCAAACTCTTTTAGGACTGTTTTGAAGGTGCCACAGTGTGATACCCTTCAAAAAGTCAACATCTCAAACTCTTCTAGGATCCTTTTGAAGGTGCCACATTGTGACACTCTTCAGAAAGTCAATGTTTCAAACTCTTTTAGGACTCTTTTGAAGGTGCCACAGTGTGATATTCTCTAAAAGGTCACTGTCTCGAACTCTTCTAGGATCCTTTTGAAGGTGCCACATTGTGAGACACTTCAGAAAGTCAACATCTCAAACTCTTTTAGGACTCTTTTGAAGGTGCCACAGTGTGATACTCTTTAAAAAGTCACTGTCTCAAACTCTTCTAGCACCCTTTTAAAGATGCCACATTGTGACACTCTTCAAAAAGTCAACATCTCAAACTCTTCTAGGATCCTTTTGAAGGTGCCACATTGTGACACTATTCAGAAAGTCAATGTTTCAAACTCTTTTAGGACTGTTTTTAAGGTGCCACAGTATGATACTCTTTAAAAAAATCAATGTCTCAAACTCTTCTAGGACCCTTTTAAAGATACCACATTGTGAAACTCTTCAAAAAATCAACATCTCAAACTCTTCTAGGACTCTTTTGGAGGTGCCACATTTTGACACTCCTCAGAACGTCAGTCTCTCAAACTCTTATAGGTCACTTATGAAGGTGCCTCATTGTGACACTCTTCAGAAAGCCAATGTTTCAAACTCCTCTAAGACTCTTTTGAAGAAGCCATAATGTGAAACTCTTCAGAAAGTCAACGTCTTAAACCCTTTTAGGACTTACAGCTTACAGTTGAAGATTTAACTGAGATAGAAGTATTTTGTCATCAAAAGAATTACACACTTCACCTTTAAATGAGAGACTTGGTTTGGAACTGCATGCAGGTTAAAGAACCATAAAGATCAGTGCCAATCACTCACCTGACAACCCCTCCTCTCGATCTCAGAGATGCATTTCTCAATGAGCAGTGGAACCATCAATCCAGAAGCTTCCCGTTCCACCACGCGCCGAGCCTCTATGCCAAACACCTGCATTTCGTGATCCCCCTCATGGCCATCAAAAGAGTTCTGCCTCTGCTCCATGAGGCTCAGCTTCACATAAATCATTCCACGTGGTTCCAGCCGTACCGCAAGCTGGTGCGTCTTACTCACACGAAACAAGGCTGGGAGAACCACAGTTCCATGGCAGCACACCCGGTTCCTTCGTGGCGTGGACTCCCAACTGAAGACAACAAGTTTAAGATGCTGAGCATTCTCCAACTCAATGTTGAATGTGTGGTCCATGTCCAAGAAGGCCGTCCGACAGGTCAGCAATGCCGTACGAGCTTTATTGACAGAGTCCACCTGGATGGCACAATAGACGTCGCGGGAATCAACCCGCGGTGGCTTTAGGTCCTCTGCGCCGTAGAAGTGCAGACTCATTAGTCCAGAGATGTACGTTAGGCACTTTGGCTGCTCAGAGAAACTGTACGAACGGAAGGCGTCGATATCCAGCTCCGGGCCAGGGAGCCTCGAACTTCCGCCATTCCCATTGAGATCCCTGTCCCGGGCTTTACCATTCTTTCTTTCGGAGTTTCCATGCTTTCCAGACTTGGCTACAAGTTCAGGCGAATCTCCATCGCTTAGGTAACCTCCCTTACTGGCCGATTTGGGAACGCCACCACTGTTGCTCCTTCTTTTATCAAAGTTGTGCTGTGTAGAAACACTGCTGTCCAAATGGTACCGCCAAATCACATTACCACTTGCCAATGCCGTCGTCACACCCGCCGGGGACAGTCTGGGCTGGGACTGGCCCAGCTCTGCCATCCCATTGGCTCTAGGCGAGTGAGCTCTGGGTTCTAATTGGCCACTGTTGATGGCCACGTTGCTAGATGGGTTCCCTTTAACGCTAAGCTTACGACTCAGATCAGGCAGTTTCTTCATCTTCATAGAGAGTTTCCGGACAGTCCGTGGTGACTTAATTTTATCAGGAAAAGACCAGTTGATAGCAGTGCTCCGTTTAACAGGATTGGGACTAGAAGAGGGAGAAAGTCCACCAGTGGACTGCTCTGAAGGATCTGTGGAATGAACGAGGAAGGTTTAATTAGTAAATAGCCCAAGTCACTATGAAAAAAAGGCCCCTGGGTGTTGGCTAATCTTGGCTAAGCCTCAGATGAACTCAGTACCACTTGTGGGTGTACATTTTAAGTGAATCTTAACATAATTAAATTAATTCAGATTAATTAACAGATACTCCAAGGTTTCAAGGTGAGTTTTTATAACTGCATGCCAAATTCTTTCCAAAAAGTAACAGTGATTTGCAAGATACCTAACTGGTAGAAGCTGTACACACAAGAGTGCTTTAAAGACTTAAAAAAATGTCACATTATATAGACATGTCCTCAAGAAAATAGGCAGAATAATTGACTCCGAACCAAAAATAATGCATGCACAAGGTGTAACAGTTCAACACTTCTTAGATCTTCAGCTATTCACCTACCTTTGTTGGGTTCCCAATAACTAAACCATTTGGCCCATTATCCATAATTCTTTCCTATTCCTTCTGGCCTGTTTGTTCCTGTTTAATCCTCAGGATTCCCCTTCACTCTACACACATACATGCCATAATAACTACATATATCCCAAAAAGTCCCTTTCCAGCTCAGTCACACACATCAAACACACAGAACATCTGTGGAACATTCCAGAGCAGAGCGATAAACCAGACCTTCCATTGGCCGAGAGCGCTGTGGTAAAATCACTCCATCAGCCTCAGCGTAATTTTCCCTTGCTCTCTCGATTAGTAGATTTCCTTTTACGAGAGACTTCTGGACCTAGGATGCAGTTATCTTCACAGCGTGTTTACCGCAGTCATTATGCAGCGGCTGACAAATCAGATTCCTTGAACATGCAACCCAGACCAGTCTCTCCTTCCTCTACTTCGCCCTCTCTTTCTCTCTGATCACATGGCACATGTTCATCTGCTTTACTACAACAGCGGCTCTGTTGCCACAGTTCAGGACCTCCTTCAACACCCGCCGTTTGATCTGGTACTTACCCGCCCAGATAAAACAAAGACCCGATTCTGTTAAAGAGAGAGACATGCCAGTGTGAAGAGACCAAAAAAGAGAGAGGCAAGGAGAAAGAGAAAGACTGTTTTGAGAGTGACTGATGTGGAGGTGATGGGGCAGAGGTTCACACTTTGGGGTTGCAAGTGCCTGTTTATTTTTAATTAGACAGTTCAAGCAAATCTGAAGATTTTGTCATCATTTATTCCTCCTTGTGTGTTTTGGAGTAGGTCAGGACTCTATAAGACCCACTGAGTCCATTTGCACCCTTTGAATGCTTAACTAGACAGGTAACATTAATATAGTTGTTTATCAATGTACGTTATTCTAAAGAAAACTTTTTTGCCTCTGAAACAACATTCCATTCTGCTGATGTCACCAAGGCCACGTGGGCGGAGAACAATAATGTTAACCAATAATATTATAGCCCACTTTTTACAATCCAATCAAATGTCACCAATTACTTACGTATGAGTAAATATAAAATCATTCCACACGAGACGGCAGCAATAGCCTCGTGGGCAGCGCGCCGATCATATAGCGATGTTGCGCTTCAGGCGTCCCGAGTTCGAGTCCCGGCTCGTGGACCTTTCCTGATTCCAACCCCCTCTCTCCCCAACTTCGCTTCCTATTTGAAATACTGTCCTATCCTGATACAAGGCAAATTCAGCTTTGATCACAGCTAAAAATTACATTTCACAATACATTCACACAGAAAACAGCTATTTTGAATTGTAATAATATGTCACAATTTTACTGTTTTTACTGTATTTTTTTGAGCTAACAAATGTGACCCTGGACCACAAAACCAGTTATAAGGGTCAATTTTTTTAAACTGAGATTTATACATCATCTAAACGCTGAATAAATAAGCTTTCCATTGATGTTTGGAATCTGAATCTGGAATCTGAGGGTGCAAAAAAATCTAAATATTGAGAAAACTGCCATTAAAGCTATCCAAATGAAGTTCTTAGAAATGCATATTACTAATCAATAATTAAGTTTTGGTAGGAAATTTACCATAATTTAATATCTTCATGAAACATGATCTTTACTTAAAATCCTAGTGATTTTTGCCATTAAAGAAAAATCTACAATTTTGGACCATACAATGTATTTTTGGCTATTGCAACAAATACACCCATGCTACTTAAGAATGGTTTTGTGGTAAGTAACTAGTAAAGTAACGCATTACTTTTTAATTTACAAGAAAATATCTGAGTTAATGCATTTATTCATCTCACTTGCCAAAAGTGAGATTTGTTATTCATCAAAACGAATTAAACACTCAGAATATGATGCAAACCTGCAAAAATTAAATGTTAAATAACAGAAATATCTTTAATCCCTTTTTATTAACCAATATTTTTGCTGCTGACCTTTGATGATCCAGTTCAACAATACTAATAAGAAAAATGACTTTAGATAAACTAACATTTAGATAAACTAACAAGTGTTAAACTTTCTTCTCCTGTGTTCTACAGATGTGAATTTACTTTTCCTTCAGTTAATTTAATTTAATTTTTTGGTGTAAAAGGGCTTTTACATGTGCTAAAAATTGAACTTTTTACATTAAAAACAAACAATCAAGCCCTGCCCAGATTTAAAAAGTAACACAAAAGTAATATAACACATTACTTTACATAAAAAGTAACTAAGTAACATAATTAGTTACTCCCTAGTTTTTTTAGGGAGTAACACAAAATTGTAATGCATTACTTTTAAAATCAATTTTTCCAAACACTGATTATCAGTTTAACTACTAATTAATTTAATGGTATACATCCCTACATGCAACTGAAAACCTACAGATGTAAATATGTAACACCTCACACACACACGCGTCTCAGGGGCCCAGATTAGGAGGCAAAGTTGCATTCCAAAACACACACACAGTCTGGTTTATTATCTTTGTGGGGACTCTCCATAGGCGCAATGGTTTGTATACTGTCCACACTGTATTTTCTATCCCCTTACCCTAACCCTAGCCCTAAACCTAACCCTTACAGAAAACTTTCTGCATTTTTACTTTTTCAAAAAATCTCATTCTGTATGATTTATAAGCTTTTGTACCCATGGAGACCGCAGGCTGGTCCCCACAATGTCAAAAATTTCAGGTTTTACTATCCTTGTGGGGACATTTGGTCCCCACAATGTAGCAAAAACAAGTACACACACACACACCCCACTCTCATCCACTCAGAATATGGCATCTCTTATCAAAACACTACACTTATTTCAAGGTTTATATCATAAAAAAATCTCATTTCTGTTGACATACTGTAACTTTTTTGTATATACAGTGTGTATACGAAAGAGTTAATAATGCTCACTGACAGCGTGTGTGTTTATTTTACATTTTTGTTTGTGACAGGTGGTGAGTAGGTCGATCTGGTCACTAGTCACACTAATTATAGAGTGTCAGAAGACATTTTACAGCCTTAAAACTGTCACACAGACACAGAAACTCAAAAAATAGAACCTACACACACACACACACACACACACACTAATGCCTGTTTCTCAGACTGTGCCATTAGCGACAGAAGAAAAAGTGTTTGAGATACTGAAGTCTGATGTCATAGACCGTGTGTTGAACTGATCGCAGATCTGCTCTCTTTAAATGATTCAAGAGCTTCATTTAAAGCCACAGAACAAAGCTTCATTACACAGGGCATTAATAGTTTAAGGCTCTTGTTAAATTCATGAGTGTGAATTTGAATTGAACGGCTCACACCCCACAGGACACTGAAACTGGAATTTGAATAGTAACGACAGGAAGAGGGATTTACTGAATTACAACTGAACGAAATTCAAACAGAATCGCACAATAAAGAACTGTTGTTCGCTCAAAACAAGCTCTAAAATGTAAATAATTAATCACTAATTTCTAAAGCTTTATTCCCTAAATAGGTATGTAGAATACATTTGATTATGTTTCAGTGGAATACCATTTACAGCTATCAAAAAATGTTTTCAGATAATTTTATAAAATTAGATTAAATTTATTTTGAAGGGAAATTTGGAAGTTCATAATTATTATTTTGTCTGTTTTTATTAGTAGTAGTTCTTGAACACAGTAAAATGTTTTTTTCCAATGCATATCTTTATATACCACATATCTTTATGTGACAAGACATAAAGATATAATATGTATTGATACATTTAAATTAAATTTAAATTAGCTTCTGTGCTTTCAATGTAAAGATGCTCTGTTATTTATTTATTCAAAGTTATTTTTCCTTTTTCCCCTTAAATTCATAAAAATATAATTCATTCAATAGAGAAATCCAAAATAAGTGATCATCCACCATTATCTATAAAATGAAAGTTAAATTTGTAAATTTATATATATATATATATATATATATATATACACACACACACACACACACAAATGTATATATATATATATATATATATATATATATATATATATGTATATGTATATATGTGTGTGTGTGTGTGTGCGTGTGTGTGCGCGTGTGTGTATATATATATATATACACACATATACATATACACTACCGTTCAAAAGTTTGGGGTCAGTACATTTTTATTGTTTCTTTTTTTTTTTTAAAGAAATTAATACTTTTATTCACCAAGGATGTATTAAGTTAATAATTAAACGTTTATTAAAAGTTAATAATAAATAATTTACATTGTTATAAAATATTTATATTTTGAATAAACACTGTACTTTTTAAACTTGTTATTCATGAAAGAATCCTGAAAAAAAAAAAAAAAAAAAAAATCACAGGTTCCAAAAAATATTTGGCAGCACAACTGTTGATATTATCCAACATTGATCATTCTAATAATAAATCCGCATATTAGAATGATTTCTGAAGGATCATGTGACACTTAAGACTGGAGTAACAGCTGATAAAAATTCAGCTTTTCATCAAAGGAATAAATTCTATTTTAAAGTATGTTAAAATAAAAAACATTATTTTATATTGTAAAAACATTTTGCAATATTACTGTTTTTTTATTTTTATTTTTAATCAAATAAATGCAGCCTTGATGAGCATAAGAGACTTCTTTAAAGACTATTACAAGTCTTACTGACCCCAAACTTTTGAACGGTAGTGTGTATATATATATATATATATATATATATATATATATATATATATATATATATATATATATATATATATATATATATACACACACACACACCTACATACACACACATATATATGTATATATATACAAAAAATTACATTTAGAACAGTCCGGATTAACATATCAATATTATTATTAATTAATATTAATTGTACTTTATAAACACGCACACACACAGCCAAATAAATACTAACCCTTAAATTCTAATTTCACTGTAAATATTTTTAATATATTCAAAAAGTTATAAATGTAAACTATACTTAAAGCAGTTACATGAATACATTTGAATTTTAATTCTATTTTAATTTTACTTATTTATTTACATATTTTAATTACAATTCTAAATCACGTTACAATTTAAATTTAAATTCCGATTCAAGCCACTGGAAATTCAGTTCTGAACATTTCACAACCCTGAATCACACACACACAAACATGCACACATGTGCGCACACACACAAGGTCAGGGTGGACTGCTGCCTTTCGCAACGCCACACTCGGATCCGGTTACCTGCCACCCACGGGATTGTGGGTAATATTACCTTCTCTATGTCATCACTAATGTACAAGCCTAGCGAGCGCTCAGTTTGTCTCGCTCATGTTTCGGAGGGGTGTTGGGACGGGAGCTAAAGTCAACAGCACATGAGGAAAGTTCCGGAATGGAACACAACACAGCATTCAGAACAGAGCCTAAAACACACACACACACACACACACACACCTCACACAAATGTGTCAGCTCAACCAACACACTACATCAACTGACTGAAAAGTTACAAAAAAATGATCTTTAAAATGGCCCTACTTTGTAAAGTGAAAAAGTCAACTACTGCGCTATTTCCACAGTATGCATCAAAAACCTGGATGAGTTACTACATTTCCCACAATACAACATATAACAAAATACAATGTACTTAATATCATATGTTATGTGACCAGTGTTATTTATACTATACATACTGTACTTTTTTAAATAGTTTCAGGTTTTAGTTAAATGTAAAATAATTTTACTTTAATTTTTAATTACTTTACAAAGCAAATGTAAAGTAAAGTAAAAGTAATTTTGCTAGGCTTAGTTTATTTTTATTTTAGCACTTTGGTTTTAGCTAAATTTAATTTTTATTTTATTCATGAAAATGTTTAAAAAATGTTTTACAGTTCTTATTGACATTTTTAATAATCTTTTATTTGTATACTTTGTTTTTACTTTAATTGTAGTTCATTTTGATGTGGTTTTGTCATTTTGATTAATTTTTGTTTATTTTAAATATTACTATTAAGGTTTGATTTACCATTATTACAGTTTTAGTTTTTATTTATTTTATTCCCAGTTGGTAATTTTAGTGTGAACTAAATGAAAATAAGAACATTTTCTAGTTTTTCTTAAGCTGAATTTTTTCATCTAATATTTATATTTTATTTTAACTTTTAATTAACAAATGTTTTATAACAGTTTTTTTTTTTTGTTTAAATATTTATTTTTTATTTTAAGGGATTTTTTTTTTTTTAGTAATTTTATGTACTTAATTATTTTATTAATTTTTGTTTATTTTAAATATTACTATTAAGGTTTGATTTATCATTATTACAGTTTTAGTTTTTATTTATTTTATTCCCAGTTGGTAATTTTAGCGTTTCAACTTAAACTAAATGAAAATAAGAAAATAAGTTAAATTTTTTTTTAATCTAATATTTATATTTTATTTTAACTTATTTTCAATTAACAAAAATGTTTTATTACAGGGTTTTTTTTTTGGGAGTTTTAATATTCATTTTTTATTTTGGATTTTTTTTGTTTTGTTTTGTTGTTTTTTTTAGTAATTTTATGCATTTAATTATTTTTTGTTTATTTTAAATATTACTATTAAGGTTTGATTTACCATTATTACAGTTTTAGTTTTTATTTATTTTATTCCCAGTTGGTAATTTTAGTGTGAACTAAATGAAAATAAGAACATTTTCTAAGTTTTCCTAATTAAAGTGTTTTATTTAATATTTATATTTTATTTTAACTTCATTTTAATTAACAAAAAAGTTTTATAATAGTTTTTATGTATCATTTGAGTATGCTTTTATTTTTGTTTTATTGTTTATTTATTTATTTATTTTTTAAGTTTAAATATTACTGTTTTAGTTTCATTTATTTTCTGCATTTTAGTTTTAATTCAGTTTATTTTCAGTTGTTAATCTTATTCCTTCTATTTAAACAAAATGAAAATTAACTAATTAACACTTATTTTATTTTATTTCAGCTTCATTTCAATTAACAAAAACCTTTCAATAGTTTTAGCTGACAATAATAACCCTGCATGCAACAGCAGTTTTGTGTACTAACATTTTATAAGTGTAATGGAAATAGTTCACAACAGTGATCAGTATAAAGTATGCAATATGCTAGAATGTGAGTTTGTCAAAATAGCATAATTACACAATTCACGTGACTTTAAGCATCAGGTTGTGCTTTTTACATTCAAAGAGCTTCACAAGACAAAGTGCATGTTATTCCGTGTCACTTTGCGTTACAAAGCAGAAGTTCTCCTTCACAGTTCCTAGCAGTGTTAATTACAGGTTTAGCATGATCAGCTAAACTAATGTGACCACATCACACGACCGCTAGTCAAACAAACAGAGCAGACGCTAGCAACCGCTAAGAGACATTAACTCAGAGACATGTTCGTAATTGTGTTTCAGCCTCAAGAGAAGCGTTACGCTGACAGCTTCACTAGTTCGCTGACAGGAGTCTTTAATAGGCGCGACTCCATCAGTGAATAATGTCACACATTCATACGACGCTAAATATAGAGTCCTGAGATACAAGCCAGAAAATATTTGCAACTATCCTTCAGCCTAGAGACGCATGAATGTGCAGCCTTACAAAAACAGACACTAAAAAATAAAAAATAAAAATCACAATTTGATTTTTCCCCCCAAATCATGCAGCCACACAAATGCAAATTCTGACCACCAGAAAATGTGCAAATAATTCAAGTCAACATTGATCCAAAGTTTTATAATGCAAAACCTAACAAAGCAATATAAATATTCAAACTATATTCTGCCTTGGCAACCAATTACAATAACAATAAAAATAATAATAATGACAAAAGAAGAAAAAAAAATATTAAATTACTAAAAATAACTCAAATGAAAACTGAAAATATAAAAATAATAGATAATTAAATAATTAAGATAATTTAAAAATATATATATATTATTTTTTATATTACATATTCATATTCAAAACAAATAATAATAATTAAATGAAAATTAGAAATATATTGCCTTGCCAACAAATGCAAATAAATGTAATTTGAAGCACTAAAATTACTAAATGAATACATTTAAAAGCCATTTGAAAATAATAATAATAATAATAATAATAATAATGACAAAAAATGACAAAAAAACATAACAAAATTACTGAAAATAACTCAAATGAAAACTGAATAAACAAAAAAATAAATAATAATTAATAAATGAAAATTAGAAGTATATTGCCTTGGCAGTATATTTCTGCCGTGATTTGAAGCACTAAAATTACTAACTGAATAAAATTAAAAACAATTTGGAAATTGAAATAATAATAATAATAATAATAATAATAATAATGACAAAAGAAAAAACATAACTCAAATGAAAACTGAAAATCTAAAAATAAAAGATAAATTTAAAAAATACATTTCAAATAAAATTTGAACTACAAAGACTGATATATATTTTTAACTATTTAGAAAAGCATAACAAAATAAAAAAAAGCCCTGAAAATGTACAAATAAAGGCTAATTTGATAATATCATTGAAAACCATAGTATATAAACAAAAATATTGTCTTACAATGAATGGAAGTAAGCTTAAGCTGAAGTTTTAAAATGACTAACTAAAATAAAAATAAAAATTATTGAAATCTTTAAAAATATAATAAAAATAATTTAAAAAAACGGTCAGCAAATGATTTAGAAAAGCAAAAAAGAAAAGAAAAAAGCCTTGAAAATATAAATATAAAAGCTAATTTGAAAATATATCATTGAAAACTTTTGTATAGAAATAAATAAAATTTCAAATAAAATTTTCACTACTAAGACTTTTTTTTTACTATTTAGAAAAGCATAACAAAATGAAAAAAAAACACTAAAAATATAAAAATAAAAGCTAAATTGAAAATATCATTAAAAAAACTTTACTATATAAAAATATATATACATTTTCTTACAACGAATAGAAATAAGAAAAATTACAAAAATCACAAAAACACAAACATTTAAAAACTAAAAATAATAACAAACACAGATATGAATAATTATTTTCCAGACATGTTTTGTTATCCCGTTATGAACTGAACAAACCTGTTGCTTTGTTCTCCTCCTGCGTCCTGCACGTGAGCGTCTGTCTTTCGTCTCCGTCCGGTCCTCCGCTCGCCCGTCCCGTCTGGACTCTGATGACGGGGATGCGGTGCGACAGATCGGCCTCTTCATCCTCCGGGATGGGATTGTACCAGATCTCCCCTTCGTCGTCGGCGTCGTTTTCCTCGGCCGGGTCCGTCCGGCGGGGCGGATGCGGCGAGATTCGGCTAGGTTTGACGTTAGCGGCGGGTAGTGCTAGACGACGAGGACGTGGTGGCGCTTCTGTAGACGTGAATAAAACGCCATGAAAACACTGGACATTAACAGCAACATCAGTGTTATTTACAATAAAGCTGAAGTCAAATATTAATACCAGTATAAATACTAGCATTTATTAGTATAAATTTTAACTAAAATATAAAATATTAATGTCATTTTAAGTATTAGATGTAAAATTTAAGGTAAATGACAATTAGAAATGTTGCTATAATGGAAATCAGTGAAATAAAATAAAACTTAAAAATAAAAATAAATAAAACAATTTAAAAATACAAAAGCAAAAAAAAAAAAAAAAACTAAATAGAAAAAGTAAAATAAAATAAAACTGAAAATACCTTGGCAACTAATGAAAATATATGTAAGTTGAAGTGAAATAAAAATTTGATAAAAACTAATTAAAATGATAAAAGCAATA
Source organism: Labeo rohita (assembly GCF_022985175.1). Lineage (NCBI taxonomy): Eukaryota > Metazoa > Chordata > Actinopteri > Cypriniformes > Cyprinidae > Labeo > Labeo rohita. The sequence continues at coordinate 1,711,261 of NC_066891.1, read as the reverse complement.
ACAAAATTACTTAAAAAAAATTATGTAAAGCTATTGCATTGTGCTAAAGTACTAAAATGACTAACTAAAATAAAAAGTAAAATAGTAATAAATTAAATCTGTTTGGAAATATATAAAAACAAAAATAATAAAAGCATACAACAAAATTACTACAACTGCAAAATTTTATGTAGTAAATAAATTACTCAATTATTATGAAAAAAATATAAAAATATTTTTATTTCAAAACAATTAATAATTAAAAAAATATTTCAGTTTTAGCTTTTATATTAATTTTAGTTCAATTTTAGCTATTTTTATATCATTATATTTTTATATACTGTATTTTTATATCAGTGTTATCATTAACTAGAAATGTTGCTATAATGGAAATTAGTGAAATAAAACTAAAACTGAATTAAAAACAAAGTAAAAAATAAAAATCAAATAAAACAGTTAAAAATGACAAAAGCACTAAATTACTAAAAAAATAAACTACATTAAAAATAAAATAAAATAAAATAAAACCGAAAATATAACAATAAAATATCTTGGCAACTAATGAAAATAAAATGTAAGCTGAAGTGAAAATAAATTAAATAAATAAAACTATTTAGAAATATATATATAAAAACTAATAAGAATGACAAAAGCAATAACAAAATCACTTAAAAAATAAGCTTAACTAAAAATTTAAATTAAAAGCTGAAATAAAATTAAACAAAATATAAATATTAGATGTAAAAAAGTAAACGAAAATTAGAAATACTGCTTTGTGCTAAAGTACAAAAATGACTTAGTAAAACAAAACTAAAATAAGAATAATATAAAAAAAGAACAAAAATAATAAAAGCATACAACAAAATTACTACAAATACAAAACTTTTTAGTAAATAACTAAATTGTTATGAAATATATTTTGTTTTGTTATGTTTGTCATTTTTTTATTCAAATATTTTTATTTCAAAATTAATTATTTAAAAAATTTAATTTTAGATAAATTTTAGTAATTTTGTTATGTGTTTTTACTGTATTCTTATATCAGTGTTATCATTAACTAAAATTATTATAGTTACTTTAATTAAAATAAAACTAAAATTAAGTAAAATATAAATGCTGAAGTCAGAGTCCTAAAATAACTAGGTAAAATAAAAATATTTATAAATAAAAAAAAAAACACACAAAAAATAAATTTAAAAAACAAAAACTTAAGAATTGAAAATTAACTTAAACATAAAAAATAAAACTGTTGACATTTATTTTGACACAAAAGAAAAAAATGGGACAGATGTACACAGTTCATGCAGATATGAAGTGCTGATCATTAAATCTAAAAAACATTCACTATGAGGAAAAACATAAGTGTAAATTATAAACTGTACACACCTTTGTCTGTCAGACATGAGTTAGTGGCCGATGGAGGATGCGTGTGCTCCTCCTCCGCTGTAGGGGCCGCTGTGACGTCCTCGGGCGGCAGGACGGGCCGAGCGTAGCTCTGTTGGAGCCACTGGCGTTTTTTGGAGACGGTGATGTGGTTGAACGGGGTCTGACGTGCGCTGGAGTCTCGCTGACATATGGCAGACGGGCCGGAGATGAACTCCATCGCTGCTACGAACACAAACGAACGAACGGCGTCACAAAACAAACACTAAACTAACAGCTAATTCAGCTCATCTGCTGCCATTAGCACAAAACATGCAAGTACATCCAGTTAGATCAAACACAAGTCAAAACATCAAAGTCATTCATCATTTTTGAAAGCATCTCAAAACCTTCAGCAAACAGGACTGACAGAATCTTTCATCATGAAACCACTGGACATTTACACTTTCATATTCACAAACAGTGCTGATATCCTCAACTACAATAAAAGCTATTAAAAACATTTTTGTTATTTTGAATTAAGCTGAAATATAATATAATATAATATAGATAAAACCCAATTTAAAAACAGAAAATAGAATTATTAGATAAAATATTAGATTAGATAAATATTAAATAATAGAAATATTTTTTAACTAAAACTGCAATAAAAATAAATTAAATAAATAATTAAAATAAATAATATTTTCACATAATAAAATTACTAAACAACTGAAAATTACAAATATAAAAATTCTAAATAAGACATAATAATAAACAAAGGAATTAGAAATACATTAGAAATATACTGCCTTGGCAACAAATCTAAATAAATGTAATTTGAAGCGCTAAAATTACTTAAAAACTATATTAAAAAATTTAAAATAAAATAATAATAAAAAAAATGAATTACTAAAAATAATTCAAATAAAAACTGAAAATATAAAAATAAAAGCAAATTAAAAACAAAAATCAAATAAAAATTGAACTATGATTTTTTTTACTATTTAGAAAACATAAAAAAATTTTAAAAACTATTTAGAAATTGAATAATAATATAATAACTTAATAATAATTGTAATAATGACAAAAGAATAACCCAAAACATAACAAGATAACTAAAAAAAATAACTCAAATGAAAACTGAAAATATAAAAATAAAAAAATAATTTTTCAAAAATAAAATTTCAAATAAAAATTTAACTACTACATTTAAGAGTGAATTTTTTACATAACAAAATTACAAAAAAATATATATAAATATAAAGATTTGAAATAAATATATAAATAAATACTGCCTTGTCAACAAATGCAGTTTGTAAATTGTAAATTGCTGAATAAATGTAAAAACTATTTAGAAATTAAATAATGACAAAAGAATAACCAAAAACATAACAAAATTACTAAAAAATAACTCAAATGAAAACTGAAAATATAAAAATAAAAGATAATTTTTAAAAATAAATTTCATATAAAACTACTACTACTTTCATATAACTATTAAATTTATCAAAATGAAATCATTAAATAAATGTTGAAATATATAAATCAATCGTTAAATGCATAATTTATTGAAAGCATAAATAAATGTATAAATAAATATAAATGTATTTGTTTGTTTATTCATTCATTAATTTAAATAATGAAATTATTTTCATCAAATTATGCATTTAACGATTTAGTTATATATTTCAACATTTATTTAATGATTTCATTTTGATAAATTTGGCCCTCCATATAAACCTTTTTTTTTTTTTTTTTTTTATTTAAAAAAAAGCATAGCAAAATTACAAAAAAAATAAACCCTGAACTAATGAACCCAGTACTAAAATTACTAACTGAAATGAAATTTTTTTTTTTTTATTTATTTATTTTTTTTTCACAAAAGCACAAAAATTAAACTAAAAAGAAAATGTACAATATAAAAATAAATACCTACATTCACTAAAAAAAAAAACATTTTAAATCAACATTTAGGAGTATTTTAACATGTTAGATGAGCTGGGCATCAACATAATGCTACAAAGCTACAGTAGTTTGTATTTTAGACATCAATCTTTGTAAAAACAATCTGCAAAAACTGCATCTGAAATGAGGTGCATAATATAATATGGCTTAGAAAAGTGCGTGTAAAATCCTTCAGGCGTACTGAAGTGGTCGATTCAGGGAGTGTCTGCAGGAAAGCGCACAAACACATGAAACGGCAGCGCTGAATAAAGCCGGGTTTGTGTTTGTGGATGACAGGCTGGCGCTCGGACACTTTCACACGAAACAATGCAAGACCACAATGCGACGGCACCATGTTATTATGCCAGGATGAGAAACGCTGGCCAGCGCACGGCCGCTTCGGTCAGCGCGTGTTTGGAGAGGTCAAAGGAGACCTGAAAATAAAACTCAAACGCTTAATTAGAGCTGCTGTTCTGTCAACGAGCCAGAGGATTCCAACAGGCGGAGGCCGGCGCTCACCCCACGGCATTCTGGGATACGGGAATCAACAGCCGCTCAAGAAGTTTACATTTCTCCCAGTGTCACAAACAACATTTCATTACTACTGCAAAACATAAACATACACTAGTGTTCGAAACAGTTTGGGGTCAGTAAGGTTTTGTAATGTTTTTGAAAGAGTCTTTTCTGCACATTAAAAATTGTGAAATAGTTTTACAGTTCAAAACAGCTGTTTTCTGTGTGAATATCTGTTAAAATGTAATTTATTTCTGTGATGCAAAGCTGAATTTTCAGCATCATTACTCCAGTCTTCAGTGTCACATGATCCTTCAGAAATCATTCTAATATGCTGATTTTCTATAATTAATTCTAATAAGATCATATCTATAATATATTTTTCTAAACTGCATTTTTTAAATACAATGAAGTATATCTATGTATAATTATAACTTAGCAGTCACTGTATATGAATTTCTTTACATTTTTATTTTTATTATTTATTTAAATTTTATTATTTATTTAAATTATTTAAATTACAATTCAACATTTTTGTTGGTACCACAAGCAATTTTAAATTAACGTAGTGAATTTTAAAAGACAACAATTCTGGTAGGTGCATAATCAAACTACCAAACAAAATAAGGATCGCAAATTAAAAAAATAAATGTATATAATTAACAAAATTAATTTATATATAAAATGTGAAAATATTAAAATAAATATTTAAAACATTTTATACATACACACACACACACACACACATAAAATATATATTTTAAATTATTTATATTTTACATAAAATATTTATATTTATATAAAAAAGTAAATATTAAAAATATTAAATACACAAATGTTAACATTTACATAAATATTAAAATATTTCAATATTGTTAATAAGTACATAAATAAATATTTAAAATATGTCCAGAAATGTTTAAAATATTTCATTATTTAAAAGTAAATAAAAAGTTTAAATATTTTGACAATTATTTAAAATATGTAAATAAATGCTCCTGCTTTTACACATGGATATTTATTTAGACATTTATTTAAATATTTAAATACATATTTTTTAAATTAAATACCCTTTTTTTAAAAATCTGTATTTTAAAAATTAAAATATTTACATATTTTTTTTTAATGATTCAATATTTTTAAGAATATTACAAATATTTAGACAATTATTTAAAATATGTTAAAAAGTAAATAAATATTTAAAATATTTACATTTTTTTTTTATTTAAAGTAAATAATTTTTTTACACATTTAAACCAATATTTAAAATACGTAAACATATGTTCCTGCTTTTAGACATGGTTATTTATTTAGGCATTCATTTAAATATTTAAATAAATATTTGCAAAAATTAAATACACATTTAAAAAATATCTATATTTTGAAATGTTTTAAAAATTACAATATTTACATAATTATTAAAATAATTCAATATTTTTAAGAACATTTAAAATATTTAGAGAATTTAAAATATGCAAAAAAGTAAATAATTAAAATATTTTTAAAATATTTAATTACTTAAAGTAAATAAATATTTCAAATATTTAGACAAATATTTAAATATGTAAATGTTCTTGCTTTTACGGATGGTTATTTAAACATTTATTTAAATATTTAAATAAATATTTTTAAAATATTACATATTTTAAAATGCAAATAAATACTTAAAATGTTTACATAAATATTTTTAAAATATAGTATTACAAAAAAATATAAATATTTAAAATGCTTACATAAATATTTAAATAATCGACCTTCTATAAAAGCAATAAAACAACTTTCTCAGTTTATAACTAAAAGGCATCTAATCTGTATGTTGTTGTATGTACGTTTGATGTTCTTCAGCTTGCTGTGACACGCTACAGTAAAGACTGTTATGATACGCCTGATCCTCTCCGCCGTTTGTCCTTCTTTGAGTCAAAGCGGGTCTCGGGTGAACGAGGGCACGTCAATCCAAACATACCGCGCCGTTTTCACTGCTAAAACAGACAGTATATCATTACAGCCGCTCAGATGTGTTCTTACAGCTCAAGCATTTACCAACAACACAATCATGTGATGCTGGACTTATGTAAGGTGGATTTGAACCTCTCGCTAAGCTCTTTAGCGGCTCTTTCCCGCTCGGATGATTTTCCTCTAAGAACGGGGTGGAAAAGGGAAAACAAGGTGTTGAAAATACGGGTCAGAGTCGCCCGACTCCAAAATATGTTTCACAGAACCGCTGAAAAACAGGCCTCATTATCAGATTCATTCATTCTGTCAGCGTTCATATTAGCGCTGATCATGAGGTGAAAATGAACCTGGTTCATTTGTAATTCACACCACTGCTATTTTCTGCACAACATTCACAATCACAGAATGAACCATCACCAAACAACAAACCAGAGTGAATTTTTATCCTACTAGTAAACCAGTGACTTTATCAGAAACTAAATCATTTTATGATTTCATCTGGAGGGTAAGACAGACAATAAAAGACGATCAAAATGACCTTCAGAAGTTTCTATAATGCTTGGTGCTGTATTTCTTTCTCCAAAACTACATGACAATACAAATGTGTTGAATATTCATCACATTAAAGCCATAATAATCATCACAACGTCTTGATGTTTGTGTGACAGGTTCAGTTTCATTGAGAGTCTGACTCAAACGTGCAAATAAATAAATAAATAAATTCAATTAATTAGGTCGAAAATATATATATTTAAAAAATGAGAGAGAAATTTATTCAAACATGAAAAGAAAAAAAAAAACTAAATAAAACTAAATAAATAAATTCTGTAATAAATTAATAAATTAAAAAAAACAACTAAATAATAATAATAATAATAATAATAATAAATTCATTAATAAATAAATGAGAAACTGACTCAAACATGCAAGAAATGAATGAAATAATTTATATATATATATATATGTTAAAAATGAGACAAAAGTTGATTTAAAGGAAATGAAAAAAGCTAAATAAATTAATGAATTAATTCAGAAATAAATGAATTAATTAAAAAATAAGAGATGCAAATTTAGCTTTAAACATGCAAGAAAAAGGCTAATTAACAACAACAACAACAATAATAATAATAATAATAATAAATAAATTAATTAATTAATTAATTAATTAATTAATTAATTAATGAGAAATGGAGATTAACTCATACATGCTAGGAATAAATAAATAAATTAGTTAATTAAATAAAAAAATATATAAATTTAAAAAATGAGAGACAAATTGATTCAAACATGAAATGAGAGAAGGAAATTTAATAATAATAATAATAATAAATTAAAAAATAAATTAGAAATTGGAGAACGACTCAGAAAATGCAGGAATAAATAAAGAAATAAATCAATTCAGTTAATTACGTAAATATATACATATTTATAAAATGGGAAGCAGAAACTTATTCAAACATGAAACTGAAAAAAGCTAAATACACACAAATAAATAAATTCAGTAATAAATGAATAAATTAAAAAATGAGAGATGGAAATTTTGCTTTAAACACGCAAAAAACTGCTTAATAATAATAATAATAATAATAATAATAAACAAACTTAATTCATTATTAAATAAATGAGAAATGGAAATGAACTTAAATAAAATAAAATAAATAAATAAATAAATGAGACTAATGCAGATATGCAAAAAACAAAAACACTAAATAAATAAAATAAGTAAATAAATAAATAAATAAATAAATAAATAAAGAGATTGATGCAAATATGCAAAACCAAAACCACTAAATAAATAAATAAAATGGAAATTGGTGCAAAAATGCAAGAAATAAACACAGTTAAATAAATAAATAAATAAGCTAATAAATACATAAATAAGACTCAAAAATGCAATAAAACAGCAAAATGATAATTACAATAAATAAAGTTAATTTACTTGTTGGCTTAGTTTATTTTCATTTAGTTTAACCTTAGTTTAACTAAAATAAACTAAAACTGAAATAAAAATACACCTACATAGACATATAAAAAACAAAAAAAAACTTTTAACTACAATTAAAACAAAAATTGAAGTTCTAAAGATGAAGTAGTTCATAAACAATAAACTAAATTAGATCTCAAAAGACACTTTAAAGGACTGATGAAGTTCACTCAAGGCTGTGCTAAAAACCACTTCATAGCGGTTCTTGATGTACAGAAACAGCGTTTCAAGAGCCTCCAGAATCCCAGAGGGCCGAGCGCAGACGTGCAACACATGCGTGACTGTGTTTGTGTGTTTGATGGAGCTGTTCGTGGCCTTCAGTCAGACTGTGCTGCTGCTGCTGCGGGTTTGGGTTACGGCGAGGTTACGCAGTTAAAAGCTCAGCTGTGACGCCGTTAAAGGGTCTTTCATGACGGGGGACGAGCTCTCACACGCCCAGGATTCCTGCGACAGACGTTTACCGCCTTCCTCTGAATATTTACACACACACACACACACACGTGCACATCAGCCGCACACTTACGCACAAACAAGCGTGAACTTTAGACACGTCTAAATATGGAGCAGCAGATTCGATTACAAAAGCTGTCGCTCAAGGGAGTCGTATCAAACAATTACAGCGGGAGAAAACGACTGACTCAAACGCAAACGCCTGCCAAGAACAGCTTTCAAGGAAATTAAAATACAAGTAATAAAAGCCCAACAAAGCACTAGAAAATTATTTGGACACTTTTTTTTTTTTTTTTTAAACACACTTTCTCATTTGAAAGTCCTAAAAAAAAAAAACACAAAACCCAGAGGAAAAATATTTATATATGTAAACACCACTGAATGTCATTAGATTAGGTAACAAAATATCAAATGAAGTGTCTGTATTTTCATGTCTCAAATGCTAAAGCATCTTTTCTATCCACTAACACTTCACAAACACAGAAACTGTCAAAATTTCTTCCAAACATAAACTAGATCTATTGTTTTATCATCTGTACAAACTACTTTTCCCCTCAAATGTGTGGCAAAAGTGTAAATAAATAAAATAAATAAAGTAAATAAAAAAATAAAAAATAAAATGAATGATATGCAAGAACAAAACCACTAAATAACAATAAATAAATAAATTAATTAATTAATTCATAACAATAAATCAGTTAATTTAGACAGAAATTAACAAAGGAGAGATTGAGATTGACTCAAACACGCAAGGGAAAAACAGCTAAAATAAAATAAAATAAAATAAAATAAAATAAAATAAAATAAATAAATGATGGAGATTGATGCAAATAAACAAGAACAAAACCACTCGATAACAATGAATGAATGAATGAATAAATAAATAAATAAATAAATAAAATCAGTTAATTTAAACTGAAATTAATAAAGGAGAGACAGAGATTGACTCAAACATGCAAGGGAAACAGCTAAAATAAAATAAAATAAAATAAAATAAAATAAAATAAAATAAAATAAAATAAAATAAAATAAAATAAATGATGGAGATTGATGCAAATAAACAAGAACAAAACCACTCGATAACAATGAATGAATGAATGAATAAATAAATAAAATCAGTTAATTTAAACTGAAATTAATAAAGGAGAGACAGAGATTGACTCAAACATGCAAGGGAAACAGCTAAAATAAAATAAAATAAAAATAATAAAATAAAATTCAATAAAATAAAACAAAATAAAATAAAATAAATGATGGAGATTGATGCAAATACGCAAAAACAAAACCACAAAATAACTATGAATAATTAAATAAATAAATAAAATCAGTTAATTCAGACAGAAATTAATAAAGGAGAGACACGCAAAGGGAAAATGATCAATTATTATAATAAAATTGTACAAATTCATGTATTATAATAAAATTGCCAAGAACTGCTTTCAAGGAAATTAAAACACAAGTAATAAAAGCCAAACAAAGCACTATTTTGGACACTTTTTTTTACACATTTTCTCATTTAAAAGTCTTAAAACAACCCAAAACCCAGAGAAAAAGTATTTATAAATGTAAACACCACTGAATGTCATTAGATTAGATAACAAAATATTAAATGAAGCGTCTGTTTTTTCATATTTTAAATGTTCAAGTATATTTTCTTTCCACTAACACTTCACAAACACAGAAAGTGTCAATATTTCTCCTAACAATAACACTAGATCTATTGTTTTATCATCTGTACACACTACTTTTTCCCTCAAATGTGTGACTAAAGGTACACCCTTTACAAAAAATGATGCCTGCTTTTATATTTTTCTATCTAATGCAATGACTTTGAGACATTTTAAGAGTTCTGTAAGTGGACAAACACGTTTGCTTTGCTGTTTCGTGGGCTTTTAAACAAGCAAGCGCACCTCAGGGCTTGAGAGGAACCACCGTCCCCCTCCTCCACGTCCTGTGCTCCGGTTTCTGGCTTTTTGTCATCCGAGAGTATTCCCATGATTACTACAGCAGCCACATCCCGACACTCTTTAGCTCCAGACTGCAGACATTCCATTAACACAGCGCCACATTCTGACATTCTATCTCGTTATGATGTCATCGCCACCACCGGCCAATCAGAACGCTGCGTTACAGCGGCACTGGATACAATGTTACTGCACTGTTTGTCAATATATCACTGCAGTTACAATGTATCTTATGAGTGCGTGTGTGAATCTCACATACCAATATTTCACCCTAAAATCAAGAGTTTTGCATAAAAGTTTAAGCTTACGTTTTTTTCGTTGTAACATTATTTATAAGGATGATTATGCACTTTTTTATTACTATAATGTGAAAAAAACTCATTGTCATTATTTTGAATAAACAGTAAAGAAAACTGTATTTTAAAAAATTAAAATCAGCAAAAAATAAAGGAAGTAAAACAAACAGTAGTAGTAGTAGTTGGGACTACACTTTTATAATACACTTTTTGTACAATTTTATTAAAAAATGTTATTATTTTTCATCAAACTAATTAAATAACATTCAAAAAAAAAGTCAATAAATTGTTTTATTATTATTATTATAATAACATCGTAATATTGTAAACATTAAAAAAGATCAAATTTATTTATTTTTCTAGTTATTTTTCTTTTTAATTGAGGATGAAATATAATTTGAAAGCTGTTTTCCTAAAAATAAATAAATAAATAAATAAATAAAATAAATACAGTAACAGTACTTTTTTTATATTTATTTATTTATTTATTATTTTAAATACAGTAACACTAAAGAAAATTGGGAACAATAATTATAATATATATTATAATATAATTTTATATTAATATTTACAATTTGTTTATGTATATATATATATATATATATATATATATATATATGTGTGTGTGTGTGTGTGTGTTTAAATTATAATATTATATGTTTAAATCATTATAAATATATAAACATATTTATTATTTTAAATACAGTAACACTAAAGAAAATTATAATTAAATTTTTTATAATTAAAATCTGCATGAATGTAATAAAATTGTAGCATAAATTACACATAGCAGTTGGAACTTTATATTTTTTATAATTACATTTTATTTAAAATAAAAAAAAATTACAATTTACAATTATATACATTTAAGTAAAGTAATATGTATATATATATATATATATATATATAAGTAAAATATATATAAATATCAAATAAATAAAAATAAAATTTATATGTATACATTTATATTTTTTATAATTCTATTTTATTCTAAATGAAACATTTTATAGTAATATATATATATACACATATACATATATATATATATATATATATATATATATATAGTAAATAAATTGTAAATATTAATATAACATTTATAATTTAAAATAAAATATAATTTATCTTTTTTTTCTCTTCAAATAAATACAAATATTTTCAGTAATTAAAATTTGGGAAGGGCAAATTAATGCATAAATGTCAAGAAAGTAATTTCACAACAATGCAAATAATATTAAAGATACAAAAAGAAGTATCATTTAATTTTGCAGAATATAATTTCTTTTTCCCCTTTTGAATTAGGGGTGAAACATGATTTGCACATGTTCTAGAGTATTTGTGTGAGATTAACCAGCGTTTTCCTAAAAATAAAACCCTGTCTATCTAAATAGATCAGCACACAAATGCTACCAAAATAAGTTCAGTCTACTCATTCAAATCTCAGACACCTAAGATTAAAATAAGCCGTGGATAACAGGACGGACTAATCCCACCTTAACGAACGTGTAATGTCTCTTTTCTAATCCCCGCCTGCATTCAAGCCCTCGGGAACAGAGTGCAAACAAGTGAAACGACGGCCTTGGCATTCCAAATATTCCCTCCCCGGGGCTCCGCGTTTCCATGGGACGGGAATTCGCTCGAAAACGGCTCCCTCCGGCCCAAAACAAACATCACTGGCCCTTCAGCGATACATTTTTCTATTAAATTGTTAAGCATAATGTTGTCAGGGGAGACGCACACACACACACACACACACACAATGTTTATGCAAAGCCAGTTCAAGTGTGTGTGAATCAACAGTTGTCTTTTCAAAAACAAACACGCTTCCTGGCCACACTCCCTGAAAATGTGCTGTCAACGCCAAAGTCATCGCTTCTAACGCATGCAGTAATTAAAAACACAGTCATCAGTTGCTCACCAATGGAGTGAATGGGTGCCGGCAGAATCCAAACAGCTGATAAAGATGATAAAAACATCACGATAATCCACAAGTAATCCACACCCCTCCAGTCCAGTAAACAACATCTTGAGAAGCAAAAATCTGTGTGTTTGTAAGAAAGACATTTTAACTAAAATACAAGTCCATAATCCATAAAAACACTTCCTACAGTGAACAAGTGGTCTGAATCAGGAGAGAAATCTGTACAGATTAAGCACAGTTTACAGTCCAAAACAGCTCTAACCAAATATGTAGTTGGATTTTGATGTGAGAAACAACAGGAGATGGACTTTTTCACTGGAGGAAGCATTATTATGGATTACGGACTTGTATTTTAGTTAAAAACATCGTAATGATTGATTTGTTTCAGCTTTTGTCTTCTCAAGATGTTAAATGACAGACTGGAATGGTGTGGACAGGGTTGCCAAGTTTTCTCAACAAAACCTGCTCGATTGCTACTGAAAATTAGCCTAAAAGTAGCCAAATCAAATTTCAAGGGGGTTCCCTGGTAAAATTAGAATTTTAGAGGTTAAATATTACATTATTGAGGTCGCTTCAACCCACAGACATGAAAAAAACTCGCGGAAACAGTGTTAACGTAGCCCAATTCCGCGGGAAATTCACACACTTGGCAACACTGGGTGTGGATTACTTGTGGATTATTGTGATGTTTTTATCAGCTCTCATTCTGACGGCACCCATTCACTGCAGAGGACCTATTGGAGAGCAAGTGATGCAATGCTTAATTTCTCCAAATCTGATAAAGAAACTAGCTCATCTTCAACTTGCATTTCTGTGTGAACTATTTTTTCCATTTGGATAAAAGCATCCACCAAATGCATAAATGTAACTGCACTGTGAATCTCAGTAACACTGACTCACATGGCAGTAAAGCGCATTTGGTTTGAACTCTATTATTTCTACACCAGCTGCCCAAAGGCCACATTCAACACACAAGATGAGCTCCACTAGTGTTAATAGCTTATCCTCAAATCTGGCCTGTAAACCAATTTAGAAAGGCTGTTTTGGTCTAATTCTTTCTTAAAGACAAAAACAGCAGGTGAACAGGGTACAAAATTTAACTAATAGTTATCACCTTACTTACCCAGTAATTGCAAACATTTTAGAAAATTTTAATTTTAAATATGCAAATGAGCCATTATATAATGAAATATGCGCTAATTTGCACACATCTAGTACAAAAATCTAAACACTTGGTGAACTTTCAAAATTCTTGTTTAATTTTTTTGACATATTAGAGTCAAATGTTTTTACAGAGGGAATTTTGGGTCTCATTTTGTCGCTCCATATTTTAGTATGAAAATGGAGAATAAAAGGTTAAATTATATATGAACCAATCCCTTTGTAAAAACCGTCAGGATATAGACAGGAATAAAAATGTAAAGTTTGGTGTGTTAAGATTTATGGCTACATTTTTAGAAACTGCCTTTAAAAAATAAGTATTGTAATTGAAATCTACTGACACAAATTAAATAAAGTGCTATAAAATAAACCCTTAACAATGTCTTTTAGATGTTTTCTTTTCACTAGTTTGAAAAAAACACTTCATGAAAAACCAAAAAGCCCAAAATCTCAGCGTTTTTGCCTGCAGTGTCTCCCCTTAAAGTGCATTTGAAGCCTGCGTGCATAAAAACAAACGAGACTGCATGCTCGCATCTGTCAAAAACATTTGTTCACATGCAAGAAAGTTACTGCTCTACACACAAACAAAACTTGCATGAAATCTTCAGCACTGTATATCTGTCCCAAAGTTTAGCCTGATGCTTTCAGATCTGTGGTTTGCACTGGAACTAAAAGTTCTGAAAACTTAGTACACTCTTAAAAATAAAGATGCTTTAAAAGGATCTTCATAGCGATGCCATAGAAGAATGCCAAAGGTTCTTACGTTTTAATATTCTGAAGAACCTTCGTTCACCACACAGAATCTTCTGTGAAACAAAGGTTCTTCAGATGTTAAAGGTTCTTTATGGAACCATTTAGTCAAAAAAGGTTCCTCTATGAAGGTGAAGCACCTTTATTTTTAATGCAAGTAAAAAACAAAAACGATTCCTTTTGGTTTCATGATTCAAGATAGCTGTCAATCAGCTGTTTTCCTTCAGACAACAAACCTTTCAGGCCACCAAGTCTTGACTTGGTTATAAACTTGACAGTGCTGCAGAGTGACCTTTAAAATACACAGATAACCCGACCATCTGCTGGTTCACGTCTTATCAGCAGAAGACGGGTTTGAGCATCTCGCACGGTCAACACAATAAACATTCGCAATTAACATGAGCACAAAACCACCACCATCACCAAGACGACAGGCGTGAAATGAATTATTCAGAGAGTGAGTGTGTTAGTGGAGAGGAACCAATCGAGCTCGGGGCCCGCCGGCACGCTCCTGCCAAACGTGTTACGTGAAACGGCATTAGTCATGAAGTAAGATGAGGAAAAAACCCGGCACCGGTTAAAAGACACCCAGAAGCTCTCCCAACGCTTTCCACCAGAGATGAATGAGATGGTCCTCCACGCCAGCGGGCGTCCATACCTGTCTGCTGCCGTGACGCCGCTTTCGGCCTCACGTGATTGGCCCTCAGCGAGGAACCTGCGATCCTTTGCTTCATCTCGGATGAAAGCACGCGACCTTTCTGCATCCACTCTTGCATCTTGTTGACGGTGACTCCGGGATGTTTGGGCACCGTTGCATCGTCACTGGACTGGCGCGTTGAAGTCGGCGTTGGAAGGGTTTCCGTAGGGTTTGGTGGCTGAGCATCGTGGCCTGATGCGACCACAGGTTCGCAGTTTGATGAGTACTTCACCTTGCTATCGCTCACCGAGCGCTGGAGCGTGGGTTTGGGATTCGCGTTGCGAATACTCTGCAAGCTTCGGCTTTGCGAAGACCCAGTCAATCCCAACCCGCATCGTTCGAGAAACGCAAAAAACGCCGAATCCGAATCGTTCCTGCGTTCTTCGGACAAACACGCGTCGCTTTCTGTGCTAACGCTATCGTGGGATTGACTTGCACTACTGGCCTGATCCACAAATCCGTTATCTTCAACCTGACCGTCGAAACTGATGTTATGCATTGTGTTTATTAGCAAATAATACGCTTCTTTGAGTTGGGACTTCAGTCTGTCTGTTTCTTGCGTGGTTTTGTTAGATCCTGACACCGACTCTGCAATATTTTTATTTCGGTCATTCATCTGAGCGTAAGACTCATAATAGGGCAGAATTTGGTTATCATAATAATCGTCGTCCTCACTGTCAACCGAGTGGTGTCGAGGGGCCCCATCTCTCAGCCTGGGGGCCACTGTTATTTCCAGATCGGTGGGGAAAAAAGTCGGACTTTGCAATGCGGGCATTCTAAAATCTCCATGATACTCCAGCGCATTTTCTATGACCTGAATTAAATCGCTTTCCGCATCTATATAATCAAACACGTGAGGTTGCGGTTGTGGGTTTCTAAAGTCGCCCGTAATGTTTTTCCCGGCCTTTTGCTCGAGTAATGTAACATTTGGCTCTTTATTCTTTAGATCTTGACCATCTGTTGGCTTGAAAGCCTCTCGGCTCGGTTTTAAATCGCAGCCGCCGAAGCCGATCGAGTCGCCGCGGACGCGCGGCGTGTGGACCCGCTTCAGCTCGGTCCGTTCGCTGGGACCCCCGGGCCCTGAGAACCCGCTACCGTGCGCGGCGCACCGGGAAACCGGATCCGCGTTCATAAAGCTCTGTTTACCCCTCATCGCATGTGAAATGCAATCTCTCCCTGTCTGCGTTTGAGAAACTTTTTCTTTACCTTCTCTCGGCCGGTTCGCGGTGCTCGCGTCTTTCCCTTTGGGTTTCTTGCCCCTGAGTTTGGCTAGAATTGTCCTCCGCAGAGGATCAGCCATCGGTACCGATCCGATCCTCCAGCGTTAGTTCCGTTCAGCGGCGCTCCGGAGCAAAAGTAACCGTGTTCGAAGCGCGTCCGTGCGGCCAGGAGACTCCGACACACCGCGGTCAGAGCGCTGCTCCATGATCCACTGAAGTCAAATCACACGCACACACATTCTCTCTCTTGCTTGCGCGCTCTCGCTCTCTCTCTCTCTCTCTCTCTCTCTCTCTCTCTGTTGAAATAGTTCAGATAGTTTGTGTGGGGGTTAAAGGTTTAGAGGCGGAGCTCAAACAAACTCCACATGCAACCAGCAGCTCTGCAGCTACTTAACTCAGATAGCTTCTAACTAGCCTATGCAAGTGTGTTGTACATTATTCTATATACTAACACGTGTATATACTTAAAAACTTTTATAACATTAACATATTTTTTCTTAAATATATATATGCATGTGTGTGTGTGTGTATTTATATATACATTATAAATATACACAGTACACACATTATGTACACATAATGTTATTTTGGATGTGATTAATCACGATTAATCGTTGCCCAGCACTAATATTAAGTTTATATAAAATTAAATTTATATTAGGTATATATAAACTTCACCTAACAATATTAAAATATATATACACACACACATATATATATATATACACTACCATTCAAGTTTGGGGTCAGTACATTTTTATTGGGTTTTTTTTTTTGTTTGTTTGTTTTTTTTTAAGAAATTAATACTTTTATTCACCAAGGATGTATTAAGTTAATAATTAAAAGTTTCTTAAAAGTTAATAATAAATAATTTACATTGTTATAAAATATTTATATTTTGAATAAACACTGTACTTTTTAAACTTGTTATTCACGAAAGAATCCTGGAAAAAAAAAAAAAAAAAAAAAAAAAAAAAAAATCACAGGTTCCAAAAAATATTTGGCAGCACAACTGTTGATATTATCCAACATTGATCATTCTAATAATAAATCCGCATATTAGAATGATTTCTGAAGGATCATGTGACACTTAAGACTGGAGTGTGTGATAAAAATTCAGCTTTTCATCACAGGAATAAATTCTATTTTAAAGTATGTTAAAATAAAAAACATTATTTTATATTGTAAAAACATTTTGCAATATTACTGTTTTTTTTCTATATTTTTAATCAAATAAATGCAGCCTTGATGAGCATAAGAGACTTTTAAAGACTATTACAAGTCTTACTGACCCCAAACTTTTGAACGGTAGTGTATATACATATATATATATATATATAATTAAGTTTATATTACGTATATATAAACTTAACCCGACCTTAATATATATATATACATATATATATATATATATATGTATATATATATACACACAATATATCGTGCATAGAATATATTAAAATAAATAAATACATTTTTATGTTAAGTGATAAGTATGAACAATATATTTATATTATATATAGATATATGAAAGTATATTTTCATATTCTGATGAAAGTATTTATATATAATTTATTAAATATCATTTAATTTACATCATTTTTCTGAGACTCATGCTACCTATATGTAAAACTGTATATTATATGCAGATCATAGGAATTTTAAATAAAATGTATATGATTAGCTAATTAGCTACATTTAAATCTAGACTCAAAACTCATCTGTTTAGCTGTGCATTTACTGAATGAGCACTGTGCTTCGTCCGAACTGATTGCATAATGTATAATCATTTTCTGTTTTTAACTGTCTTAAATTTATTTTAAATCAATCTTTAAATCATTTTTAAATCATTATATCAATCAGTTTTTTACATTTTTTGTTTTATTGCTGTGATCATTGTTTTTATGATTGTTCTACTTCCTTTTTTGTGATTATTGTTTTTATGATTATTGTACTTCCTTTTATGTAAAGCACTTTGAATTACCTCTGTGTATGAAATGTGCTATATAAATAAACTTACCTTGCCTTGCCTATAATTAAAATGTATGATTTATTATATTTAAAATTGTATATAGAGACAAAATAACATATAATGACTCAGTTTACCTGAGTTGAACCTAATCTATATGTGATATATAATCATTATATATGTTACTATATAATATAACTAGATTTAAAATAATAACAATAATAATATACAAATATAGCAAAAACAAATAATATTCTGTCTTTTTTGGGGGGAAATTTTTTACATTTTAATCTTTATAAACTTCTGAAGTGTTAAGCATTATAACGTTACCTAGAACACACCTGAATTTTTACTCATGCTTGTAGCTTTGCCATATTTTAAATTCAATTATGACAATCCATTAACTTAATTAGATTTTTAATCTGTGAGTTATTAAGGTCGATGTTCGTCCTATAATGACAGTATTAATTTATGATCCAAACATACTGGATGAGTAGGCGATGGGTTTATATTACAGGTAATGATCAGGCCTGTTTAAACAGATTACAGCTCAACACTGATTTGGACTAATAGGCTGATTATGTCTCAATAGGATAATCATCACAGAAATGACAGCCTCTGCACTCTGCAAGGGAAAGTGTTTCTCATTCATATTCTGGCCTTCTTGTTTACAAACTTGTCAGTGCACGTCTGAGACGGACCGAAGCACGCAGAGATCCCATCGACACGCCTGCATGTCCCAGCAGCCTCCGGCTTCTGGGAATAATTGGGAATTTTTGTCTGAAAGACAGTCAGTAACCGGCAAACCGCTTCAGCGCTTCCCTTAAAGATCCTGCGATTAAAATACTGACTCACGCTTTTATTTTAGACTCGACAATTATCACACAGCAAGTGCCAAGAGAAATAAATAACACCTGAGGATTAACATGATTGTTAATCACATTATGAATCAGTTACCTCAGCAATAAATGCAGTTCACACATTTCCGTTCAGAGTTTTTATGAATGCATCAAAACTATACTATAAATGCAGCTAAATAAAATTAAAATATACAATGTTTGAATACAGAACTAATTAATATGCATAAAAAATAAGAAAATAAACATTTCTAATTTGAAAATAGTATATATATAAAAACATACATACCTCAACCCCAAGTTTGGAAATAGTTTAAAGGATGTAATTCGAGCTTCATCTCTTGTTTATCTCGTTTCTGTCGCAGATAAAGCAGATAATTTGAATCATCACTGGATCTGAACATCTCAAACACTGATCCTGCCTGTCCCATCATGCACTGGGGTCGCATTCTGTGCATCTTAATAAGGAACGCTTTGCAACGGCAGATTGAGGAAACAGATTAGGATGTTCAGTTATGAAATCAGGGAAATTTATCGGAAAAACAACCAAAAGCCCCCTGAACTCTCTCTCTCTCTCTCTCACACACACACACAGTATTCCTATAATTATGTGTTCATTCCATAGGCGCAATGGTTTTTCTATTGTACAAACTGTACTGTCTTACCATCACATGAAACTTTTCTGCATTTCTACATTTCCTGTGTCAAAACTTACTGGTATTACTATACTTGTGGGGAAATTTGGTCCTCATAATGTAAGGAATACCTGAACTACACACACACACGCGCGCAGCAGCACATGCCTGTCTTGTCTGAGCATCTGTGCGCATGTCGCAGCCTGCAGCAAAAACACAAGCAGTGAAAAACAAGGATGCGGGGTGACGTGTGTGTGTGTGTGTGCTTTCTTACCTCTAGTCCTCAGTTAGTTGCTTTATCATTGTGAGTTAGATTAGATGCACCGATCTGCAGAATGAAATCAAACATGAAGTTTGTCAAGATGATGGATATGTTGCAATATTATACTTTCAAAAATACATTTGTCATAATTTAATGACAATTTACAGCAGAGATGCACAAACCTGGGCCTGTACATTTAATAAATTAAAAATTATTAAATCAACATTTAGTTTTTATTTACACTATCACACTGTAAAAAAAAAAAAAAAAAACAATTTGTTGAGTCAACTTAAAATAATTTGTTACCCCGCTGCCTTAAAATTTTAAGTTCAGTCAACTCAAATAAGTTTAGTTAACTTGAAAGGTTAAGTTGTACTAAGTGACCACTTTGATATTTGAATTTACTAAAAAAATTGATCTGTTAAACTTCAAAGCTGGGCTTGTTACCTAGGTGTCTTAAAATTTTAAGTTGAATCAACTCAAATGTCTAAGCTGTCACTTAGTACAACTTAACATTTCAAGTTGACTAAACTCTTTGATGTTCACTGAACTCAAAATTTGAAGGCAGCCGGGTAACAAATTATTTTAAGTTAACTCAACAAATTGTTTTTTACAGTGCAGTCAAAAGTTTTTGAACACTAAGATTTTTAATGTTTTAGTCTCTTCTGCTCACCAAGTCTGCATTTATTTGATCCAAAGCACAGCAAAAGCAGTAAAATTTACTTAAAAAAAAATAAAATTCAAAATAGCTGCTTTCTATTTGAATATATTTTAAAATGCAATTTATTCCTGATTTCAAAGCTGAATTTTTAGCATCATTACTCCAGTCACATGATCCTTTAGAAATCATTCTAATATGCTGATTTGCTGCTCAACGAACATTTATTTTTATTATTATTATCAGTATTTAAAACAGTTGAACAAACCAGTACATTTTTCAGGATCCTTTGATGAATAGAAAGAGCCAAAGCTCAGCATTTATCTAAAATAAAAAGCTTTTGTAACATTATACACTACACTATTCAAAAGCTTGTAGTCAGTTCAATTTAAAATTATATAAATTAATAGTTTTATTTATCATGGATCCCCTAAATTGATCAAAAGTGATGATAGAGACATTTATAATGTTACAAAAGATTTCCATTTTTAGATAAATGCTGTTCTTCTGAACTTCATATTCATCAAAGAAACCCGAAAAAATTATATTCAGCTGTTTTCAACACAAAACAACAACAACAACAATAATAACTGTTTTTTGAGCAGCCAATCAGAATATTAGAATGATTTCTGAAATGTGAAATGTGAAATGTGACTGGAGTAATGATGCTAAAATACAGCTTTGATCACAGGTATTAAATTATATTTTAAAATATATTCAAATAGAAAGCAGTTATTTTAAATAATGTAAAAATGTACTGTTTTTGCTGTACTTTGGATCAAATAAAGACTTCTTTAAAAAACATTCAAAATCTTGACCGGTAGCATGTATGTTATAATATTATGGATAGTTTCAGTACTGTTGTTTTAAATATGTCTACGGAGTTTTTTATTTTAGTTATTTCAATTTTTGCTTAAAAAAAAAAAAAAAAATCAAAAAGTTTTTAGTTATTATATTTTTACATTTTAAAAAAAGTTAATTTTAATTTTAAAAAATTAAATATTTAAAAAATGTTATTTGAATTTTTATTTAAAAAATTTTATTTAAAAGAATTTATATTTTTATTGCACTACTATTTTAACAAATGCACTATAACAGCAGGAAATCTGATCTGTGTACATAAGCCAATCTCTTTCTTTCTCTCGGTCTCTCTCTGTTTTTGTGAAGAGGAACATCTGTTTCTCCGGCTGTATTGATAGTGATGCGCGTGTGTGCAGTCGTGCAGCTGTCTGCGTTCACTGCGACTCCCTCCTCATTGTCTTCTGGGTCTTTGCAGTGTCTTTGAGTCTCTGGCACCCCAGCAACAAAATTTATGGGGGCGATCCGCACCCCTTTCTAAGGACGTAAATTAGCCGGGACCCCCTCTGCCGTCTGCTGCGGGACAGGGGTGAAAGAGACAGAAAATCACAGCGGACGCTCTCAGCTGATCACCGCACTGCCGTCATTCACTTTACTGCTTTTGTGTCGTGCTGCAGCATTGAGACGTTTAAATGCTTCAATTGGATTGAATAGCTAGACATTTTTAACCAATTTTTTTAAAAGCAGAAATGAATCAAATATATATGGCAAAATAATAATAATAATAATAATAATAATATTTATAATAATAATAATAATTAGGAAAAACATAATACATTAAATTCTTAAATATTATCTTTTATATTATTATAAAATATCATAAATATTTTTATTAATACATTATTTAATAAATTATTTTGTTAATAAATAACTGCATGACTTTAAAAATGTATATATATATATATATATATATATATATATATACACACGTGTATATACGTATATATATATATATATATATATATATATATATATATATATATATATATATATATATATAATTTTAATTCATGTATAATTTTTAATGTAATATATATATATGTGTTATTTATTTTTATTTCGGTTTTAGTTTCAGTTAACCGCGTACATCAAGTTAAACTAAAAGAAAGTGAGAAATATTGCTTTAGCAACTAGCTGAAGATATTCAAAATAAGCCTGAAACGTTATGTCAATGCTAATGTTTTAGAAACAGAACATTACCTAAAAATGAACATCATTAAACAGTAAATTAATAGTAATTTACTATTACTATTGCTCACGCTTTGCGTAAAACACGTGACACGTGACTACGATGCGACGCCAGAACAGGTGACCAGCGAATTCTAACGGTTTTTTATTTCTGCAGCATCGCGGCTGGAACAAGAACATAGAAACTACGACACTGAAAATCGCAGGTACTAATTGTGTACTTTATTTAATGTAAACAGTTTCTAATGTGAGTTTGAATATATTTAGCATGACCTTCATAGCCATAGCGACCATAGATAATTTACCTCAGATCTTACAAATAAATTTACGGCAACAAAAACGTTCAAACTGTCAAATCTATCTGAACAAACAAGTGTATTTTATGAAAAAGATAATATGAGCCACTCAGTATGTGTTTTTAATAATGTTAAAATGGTTTAATATTTATAAATTAGATTTTGTACTTATCCATTCCGTTGCGGGAGCAGTCGGTGCGTTTGCAGAGAGGCTCCGCCCACACGCGCTTCTGATTGGCTGTGATTTTTGATTGATTCTTTGGCGTCGCTGGAACCTTGTGGCGTTGGTGCAAGTGATCAAACGAGTAAGTACAATAACTTGTTGAGCAAACCACCTAGCAATGGTCTAGTAACCACCCAAAACACTCTAGCAACCACATGGCAACACGCTAATAACAGCCTAGCATCATGCAAACACCTTGTAGCCTCCTCTCAGTCTGAACACTCGCAGGTCAGTCCGGTGTGACGTGGTTTGTTGTGGTCTTTATTAAACCGGTCTCTGCTCCCGCTGGTTCTCGGGCCGAGGGTCAGACTGTGTGTCTCCTGCTCCGGCCGTCCATCTGTGATGAATGAATACTCCTGTCCCACACACATCATGAAAGCTGCTCAATCTGTCTGTCAAATCACATATTAGCAAACTACACAGTGTCTGAAAGTACAATTAATTTGCTGAAAATCAGTGAAAACAGCACTTCATGGGTGTCTGGATGAAGCCTGAAAGTGAAGGAATTGAATTTTGCTATAGTGTAACAGTACAAGTGTGCGTAGTAAAGTGTTGAAAGCATAGTATGTGTTGGGATGGCGTACTATTTAGGGCGGATTTTAGAAGTGCAAACGAGAACATAAAATGCTTAAGTTATTATTACCTACAAGCAATGTGAATGTGTTGTTGATCGAGAATGAGAAATGTGACAGTAAAGCTGCTTTTATTGTCAAAAAAGTAGCAATTTATGATCAAATAAATTATTATTTATGGCTATAGAATACATTTATTTCAATAAACTTATTAAAAGTCTTTATAATTCTTAAAACTGCAAAAATACATGCTATATAAAATTCTTTTTATCAAAAGTTATTTAAAAGTTCTAATGATTAAAATTATATACCATTTAATTATAAATAAACATTTTATATAATTTATATAATATAATTTAATGACAATAAGTTTATTATATATATATATTGTTTTTGTTTATGCAATAAAAACAGGTTTATTGCATATAAAAATAGCATTTTTTGGTGAACTTTACTGTGTGTACTTTTAATAAAAATAAGTTAAGTATTTGTAATAAATAGAAATGTATTCATTCTTAGCAATAAACATGAGTTATTAACATAATATATATAATTTCAATGGCTTACAAAAGGTTTATTGCATAAATTAATATAAAATATTAATTTTGTGATAAACTATTGTGCATACATACATATACATATACATATATATATATATTATTGCAATTATTATTCAAATTATATATAAAATATAATAAATTTACATTAAATATAATTTATTGACTTTTTTTTGCAAAAAAAAATATAAACAGATACATATTTTATGGAAATATTAATTCATTCTTCGCAATAAACTATAAACTAGAATTATTAAAATATATATAATTTGAATGATTTACAACAGGTTTATTGCATAAACAAAAACAAATAAATAAATATAAAATATTAATTCTTTGATCAATTTTATTGTATGTAATTTTAATGAAAATAAGTGTTTTGTAATAAACAGATATATCATAGAGAAATATATTCATTCTTGGCAATAAACTATAAATGTGAGTTATTAAAATAATATATATAATTTCAATGACTTACAACAGGTTTATTGCATAAATAAATAAATATAAAATATTGTGCATAATCTTAATGACAATAAGTCAAGTATTTGTAATATATAAATAATAATATATTCTAAAATTATGTATACATAATATAGATAGATAGATATAGATATAAAAAATAATTATTAACGTTAAAACTTTATTGTGCATAATTGGATTTTATAAACAATAAGTTCAATAATAATAATACATTTTAAATAATATAAAATATTATTGTAATATTTTATTTATATTAATTATACTACTACTACTAAAAATATAATCTAAATTACAGATTATATTTTTAATCTGTTTTTTTAGATTATATTTTTGTAATTATTTTATTTTAAAACATACAAATATACACTATTTGTAACTATTACATTACAAGCGTAATGCAAAAAATGATTAATAAATGAATGAATGAATGAATGAATTCTAGTTTCTACATAATTTAAAAAACTTTAGAGCTCACGCCAGGTCTGTTATAAAATATAAGTTCCTCTATGGAGAAACATGGGGGGGTTTGTTCTTGTGCTCTATAGTGGTGTCCTATCTTACTACATACTCAAACTCAAGTATGTGCTTTCCCGCAGAGAGCCGCTGACTGAAGGTCAGCTTCCGGTTTCTCATCGCTATGGTGACGGACAGTCCGTGAAGAGCGCTCTGCCTTTAATGAATACACATACTGTCAGCCGAGCCCATTCATAACGCACAAACGCCACGGAAACCTCACATCTGAATATGCATGAAGGCCATATGTCTCCATAAACTAAAAGACGCATGATTCAGACATTTCCGCTCGTTTTCCACAAACTCCGGTCTAGTCTTAAGATGCAAACGCAGGCGGTGGAATTCAGGTCAGGCTCTGTGGAAACGCTTAATACATGCATGTTTGTGGTCGCTGTGAATCACATTTACATGGTCAATCATTCACTAAACGCACAAATATCACTGCACATTTCCACAAGAGCTCAGCAAATACATAAACGGCCTTTATTCAGCGACACTGAACACGTCAAACACGACAGCTAAATAAGTTAACCATGAAAATTTTGTTCACATTTTCAGAAGAAAAAAAACCAAAAAAAAACAGAGGTTTTTGCGATGACAAAATGGTGTGGTTGCTAGGGCTGCTCTGGATGATTACCAGGGCGTTGCTATACAGTTGCTAGAAAAAAATCCACTCATGAGACGTAAATTAATGCACATATATACAATATTTGAAATATATATCAGGGTTATGGTTATTCTAGTTAACTAAAATTAAAACCAGTAAAAATGTATTTTAATGTACAATTTATGTAAAAGAATTTTCTTAATTTGTTTATTTTGTATAATAAATTTAATAAAAAATAATTACATTTATTAATTAAAATTAATTACATTTAATACATTTTCTATAATAAATTTAATGTTATTTTATTTCAATGTCTTGCTGAAATAAACATGAATTGAAATTGTAATATTAATTAAAAAAACAAGTTTGAACCTTATTTAAGCTTTTTCGGGGTTTTTTAGTTTAATTTGATGTGCTAAGATAACTAAAAACGACAGATAAAAAAAACAAATAAAAATAAATTAATGACAAATTAAAATGAAAATAGAAAATATATAATTCAAAATACTATATATATATATATATACATACAGTGGGTACGGAAAGTATTCAGACCCACTTAAATTTTTTAACTCTTTGTTATATTGCAGCCATTTGCTAAAATCATTTAAGTTCATTTTTTTCCTCATTAATGTACACACAGCGCCCCATATTAGAAAAACACAGAATTGTTGACATTTTTGCAGATTTATTAAAAAAGAAAAACTGAAATGGTCCTAAGTATTCAGACCCTTTGCTGTGACACTCATATATTTAACTCAGGTGCTGTCCAATTCTTCTGATCATCCTTGAGATGGTTCTACACCTTCATTTGAGTCCAGCTGTGTTTGATTATACTGATTGGACTTGATTAGGAAAGCCACACACCTGTCTATATAAGACCTTACAGCTCACAGTGCATGTCAGAGCAAATGAGAATCATGAGGTCAAAGGAACTGCCTGAAGAGCTCAGAGACAGAATTGTGGCAAGGCACAGATCTGGCCAAGGTTACAAAAAATTTCTGCTGCACTTAAGGTTCCTAAGAGCACAGTGGCCTCCATAATCCTTAAATGGAAGACGTTTGGGACGACCAGAGCCCTTCCTAGAGCTGGCCGTCTGGCCAAACTGAGCTATCGGGGGAGAAGAGCCTTGGTGAGAGAGGTAAAGAAGAACCCAAAGATCACTCTGGCTGAGCTCCAGAGATGCAGTCGGGAGATGGGAGAAAGTTGTAGAAAGTCAACCATCACTGCAGCCCTCCACCAGTCGGGGCTTTATGGCAGAGTGGCCCGACTGAAGCCTCTCCTCAGTGCAAGACACATGAAAGCCCGCATGGAGTTTGCTAAAAAACACCTGAAGGACTCCAAGATGGTGAGAAATAAGATTCTCTGGTCTGATGAGACCAGGCTAGAACTTTTTGGCCTTAATTCTAAGCGGTATGTGTGGAGAAAACCAGGCACTGCTCATCACCTGTCCAATACAGTCCCAACAGTGAAGCATGGTGGTGGCAGCATCATGCTGTGGGGGTGTTTTTCAGCTGCAGGGACAGGACGACTGGTTGCAATCGAGGGAAAGATGAATGCGGCCAAGTACAGGGATATCCTGGACGAAAACCTTCTCCAGAGTGCTCAGGACCTCAGACTGGGCCGAAGATTTACCTTCCAACAAGACAATGACCCTAAGCACACAGCTAAAGTAACGAAGGAGTGGCTTCACAACAACTCTGTGACTGTTCTTGAATGGCCCAGCCAGAGCCCTGACTTAAACCCAATTGAGCATCTCTGGAGAGACCTAAAAATGGCTGTCCACCAACGTTTACCATCCAACCGGACAGAACTGGAGAGGATCTGCAAGGAGGAATGGCAGAGGATCCCCAAATCCAGATGTGAAAAACTTGTTGCATCTTTCCCAAAAAGACTCATGGCTGTATTAGATCAAAAGGGTGCTTCTACTAAATACTGAGCAAAGGCTCTGAATACTTAGGACCATGTGATATTTGAGTTTTTCTTCTTTAATAAATCTGCAAAAATGTCAACAATTCTGTGTTTTTCTGTCAATATGGGGTGCTGTGTGTACATTAATGAGGGAAAAAAATGAACTTAAATGATTTTAGCAAATGGCTGCAATATAACAAAGAGTGAAAAATTTAAGTGGGTCTGAATACTTTCCGTACCCACTGTATATATATATATATATCTATATATATTTATTTATTTATTTATTTACATATAAATATAACAATTATATCAAATTAAATTAAATATATAATATTTATAATATACTGCTTTAATAATATATTATACAATATTTTAGATTTTATTTATATTATTAATAATAATGAAATCTAAAACATACTAATATACTATGTAAATATAACAAGTTTAATGCAAAAAATGGGTTATGGTTATTGTAGTCAACTAAAATTAAAACCAATAAAAATGTATATTAACAATTAAGTAACAATTTATGTAAAATAATTTTCTTCATTTAATGTTAGTTTATTTCATATATGAACTTTTAAAAATACAAAAAAAAAAATTTAAAATAAATTTTTAAAATGAAATTAAATTAAACATTCTAAATATTAATAAACACACAAATATATAGTATAGTACATAGGGTTTAGTGAAGTTCTTCCAACAGTACAATTAAATAAAAATTCTTTCGACCGAATAATACGTTTAAAATGAAAACAGAAATTATAAAATAAAAATGTAATTAAATTAAATAATTTTTTACAGAGTAATAAATAGTCATGTTTTGAGGAATCATTCAACACAAACACTAAAACTTTAATACTTAACATTAGAGACGATCACATAACTGTCAATAACAAGTGATAAAAATTTTTTTTTTTTTTAAAAGTTCTAGATGTTCCAGATTTGTACTGAATTTCAGGTCCTGGAAATGAAGCGCATTATAATCCCTCTGAATGCTGCAGCATCACAGCGCACCGCTGGAATCTCCTGATGTTCATCGAGGCGTGAGGATAACACAAACACACACAGAGCTCCGAGACAAGGCCGGGCACATACCTGCACGCTGGAATCTTATCATCTGCATTTTTACCTGTTTCTTGTCCACAGGAGACGACAGAATTCCCTGGAATCCCTCTGATCATTTCATGCTCCCAGGAGAAAAATTACACACACTTTTTCACATCCTTCAACCTGCGGGAAAACAGATCCGTGGCCGCAGCTGCACGAAGTGCCTCGGATGACTGCTGGAGCGACACATTTCACAAGATATGATGAGATGGAGACATAAAATTAATTTCAAACATCACACAGCTCGTAAAAAGTACTATAGCTTTATATACTATGATAATGCATGTACCAAATGATCATTCACCACAGATTTACCATTGTGTGTGTTTAAAAACCATCATATTACCATGGTATATTACTAAAAAACACTATAACCAGATACAGTATTATGAAAGTTAATATTTTAGAGCATAACTAAACAAAAAGTGAAATTTCTGCATGTTATTAAATATTTCTAAAATTGCTTCCAGGTTTTCCATGAGCTTTCGAAGCAACTTTGGATCAAATCTTATTAAGTGTCGCCACCTAGTGACAGTACAGCATCTGTACAAACACAAACAGACATATGAAAGATATAAACACAACCAGAGACTCAGAGAGAAACACTTTATCCATTTGGGAAGCTACAAATGATCAGAAACATCAAACCAAAACAACAATGGAGAATATTCCAGGTTGCAAATTTACAGCTGAAGTCATACTTACAGTAAGTCCAAACACAAACACACAGTAAAGCAACCTGCAGGGAATCGTCCTAAACTCTCTCCCTTTACGTGGACGTGATATTGGAATATTAAATTTAAAATGTCCCAGACTCGTGGTGGCGTTCCCATCAACATCCACAGACTGCTAAAGATTTGGGGGTTAAAACAAACGGACCGGGTAGACGGACGCTTCACTCGATAGACTGGCGAAGGATTCGCTTCTCCTCTTCCACAAAGTTCTTATCTGACGTGGCCTGTCCGATGTCCCGCTTTCTCTTTTCCTTCTGCTGAAACGTTTCCACGCGACGCTTCTTAGCAGACCTTTGCTGCTTTTCTGATGCGTCATCGTCATCTGTGATGATAAAGAGTGTCAAACACTTCAAAACAGCCTCAAGACAGACAGACAGATGAATAGACAGACAGATAGACATAGACAGACAAATAGATGGATAGATAGACAGACAAACGGATAGATAGACAGATAGACAGACAGATAGATAGATAGATAGACAGATAGACAGAGAGATGGTTGGATGGATAGACAGACAGATAGATGGATAGACACAGATATAGACAGATGGATAGATAGACGGACAGACAAACGGATAGATAGATGGACAGGCGGATAGACAGATGGACAGACAGATGGATAGATAGATGACAGATAGACGGATAGACAGAAAGATGGATGGATGGAAAGACAGACAGATAGATAGACAGACAGATGGATAGATAGACAGACAGATAGATGGATAGATAGACAGAGAGATGGTTGGATGGATAGACAGACAGACAGATAGACATAGACAGACAGATAGATAGACATAGACAGATGGATAGATAGACGGACAGACAGACGGATAGATAGATGGACAGACGGATAGACAGATGGACAGACGGATAGACAGATGGACAGACGGATTCTGATGGACAGACAGATGACAGATAGGCACAGACAGACAGATGGAAAGATAGACAGATAGATAGATGGATAGATAGATGACAGATAGATAGACGGACAGACAGACAGATAGATAGATAGATATAGACAGATGGACAGATAGACAGACAGATGGATAGATAAACAGACAGATAGATAGGGAAACAGATAGATAGACAGAGAGACAGATGATAAATAGATATACAGAGAGACAGTCTTCCGTATAAAATTTTTACAGCAAGAAGGCTAGATAGACAGATAGATAAATAGATAGACAGATGGATAAATAGATAGATAGATGGACGGACAGACAGATGGATAGATAGACAGACGGATAGATAGACAGATGGATAGATAGACAGACGGATTGATTGATAGATAGACAGATGGATAAACAGACAGATAGACAGACAGATAGATAGATTTTTGTAATCTAATCAGAAATCAGTAACAGACAACAATTTGTAAGTAATTAGACAGATAGATAGACAGATAGATAGAGAGTTGAATGTTACCAGAGTGCGGCTGCTGTTGCTCCTCCTCCTCTGGTAGGAATCGGGCAGGGCCGCGGTGGGCCTGAGGAGCGTCGTCTCCGTTGTCCTCGTACACATTGGACCATTTGATGGCCATGTCCATTCCATCAGGAGCTCCTTTCTTCTTCTCCTCCGTCACATACGTCTGTGGGGGAGGAACGGCGTTGTTCTTCCACACCTTAAACTCCTTTGGAGGCTGAAACGTTTCAGAGTTTTAAATTCAAACAATCAGTGTAAGCGCTAAACATCTTCCAGATTGAACCATTTCATAAATTGGCCTATAAGTTACACTTAATCATAAATATGTTTAAAAAATACTGCTTGATAAATTATTCATTTAGATATGATAATTAACAAATTAAATACTTTAACAAATAATATATATATTATTCAGATTGTATCATTTAATAATTAATTTGAATAGATGTAATTATTATATAAACCTTACGTAGCCCCGCCCCTTTTCAGTACTGCGCTCGTTGTCTTCTGTCTTCCGTATAAAATTTCTACAGCGAGAAGGCTAGGTCGTACGAATTTATGAATGAACTGCTCCTTTTAATATCTTCCCCATCTAGTGACACTTGTTACAAGCTAATCACCAGCTAATTAGTCTTCACTTGGCTACACTTGTTTCTCTGGCGCCTACGTTTTTTTATTTTATTTTATTTTATTTTATTTTTTAATATTTCATAATAATGAAATATAGACTAGCGATTGAGAGTGTGAGAGAGTCGACTGACCTCTTCTGGCGCTTTGACGGCTCTTCTGTCCCAGTCGATGACTTTGTTCAGCGGGTTGTAGAGGAACGAGGGCTTACTGACGGATCGGAACAGATCGTCGGGTTTCGGCAGCGGTTCGGCGGCTCGTTTGCGGCTTTGCGGATCAGATGATCCGGAGGGTTCCGATGCGCTTTGGTTCTTCTTACCAGACTCATGACTGTCCGAATCACTGCTGCTGTCGCTCAGATCATCATAACCCATGAAGAAATTGCGACCCTCTGATTGCTTCTCATCGCTCATGTTGAATAGAGATGAGAAAGGCTACCGGATTCAATGATTGTGGGTTTATTCGGAACCGCAGATCAATAACAACTAAACAACACCCGCCATGTTGAACTCGGCGCGCGTTAATGACGTAAACGCAGGCGGAACGTAAAGTATAAAGGGCCAATCAATACTCCAAACAACGGGATCGCAGAATTAAATCAAACTGCGTGAATGGTAATTGTCTGTTTAATTAAATGCATATATTTAATTTAATTTTACCATTCGGTGCGTTTTCAAATCAGGAGCCATGATATAGTATTATTGTTGAGTATTAGGATTCAGAACGCTTTTGTAGTAGACAGCGATGTCATGTGTTACCAGTTACATTTCTCAGCGCTCGTCGGTCGGACCAATCAGAATAATTTGCGATCACTGGATGAGGTATTTTAAATGAATCGTTTTATAGAGATGGCTGGATGGATTTTGATGTGTATCCCACATTCTAATACGCGGAATTAAAGCATTTAAACAAATATGCTTCTTAGTGTACAAGTATCTCCATTAAGACAAAACACATCGTAAGATTTGAATGCGGCTCAATGGTGAATTCAGCTTTTGAGTCACTACGCGCCCTCTGGCGGAATAACCGGAAATAGTTTTCCGCTTTCCAGTTGAACTAAATCCGAAGCTTTCCATCTTAATTTTAAAGTTACATTACATTGAATTACCCTTCTATTTATGTATAGCTATCTATCCTGCAAAATGTATTTGGACGCAGACGATACTTAAAATGTATATTAATATGTCTAATGTCTACTGCACTATATCGTTGTGGGTCAGTAATAACGTAATCAAAATCAGGAAAATCAGTACAATTTTGAAATATTTTACTATTTAAAAAACTGTTTTCTATTTGAATATATTTAAGTTGGCTTGAGAAAGCCAACTTACTGATCTACTATTTAAGAATATTATTATTCTTCTTCTTCTGAGCCAAATTTCGGTATCTGTCTCCTCCTAGAGCTTTCAAGCTAGAACCACCAAACTCGGTCCAGACCTTCAGACTGCTCTGACTCGGTGTGCTGTATCTTTTCAGACTGATCCGGTTTACGTTTTTCATAAACCAGACTATAAAAGCCACCAAAAATCCCATAGACTTGCATTGACGGAATGTTCAAATGAGCAACACTCTTCAAACTCCAACTGACAAAATTCAAATCTAAACTCCCAGAATCCCTTGAGGCTCAATCAAGCTTCCCTTCTATGTACTATTTCTAATCAACTCATTTAAGCTTCCACTCTAATATTTCTAACCTATCTAGCTATCTAAATCATGCTAACAACATGCTAGTAACATGCTAATTGTGTTAGCAACATGCTAATCATGTTAGAAACATGTTAGTAACAAGCTAATCGTGTTAGAAACATGCTAACAACATGCTAATCATGTCAGCAACATGCTAGTAACTTGTTAATCATGTTAGCAACATGCTAGTAACATGCTAATCATGTTAAAAAACATGATAGTAACTTGGTAATAATGCTAGCAACATGTTAATTACATGCTAATCATATTGGAACCATGCTAACAGCATACTAATAACATGCTAATCATGCTATCAACATGCTAGTAACTTGCGAATCATGCTAGTAACATGCTAATCATGCTACCAACATGCTAGCAACTTGCTAATCATGCTAGCAACATGCTAATCATGATAGAAAAATGCTAGCAACGTGCTAGTAGCATGCTAATCATGCTATCAACATGCTAGTAAATTGCTAAATATGTTAACAGCATGCTAACCGTGTTAGAAACATGTTAACAACATGCTAGTATAATGCTAATCATGATAGCAACATGCTAACCATGTTAGAAACATGCTAGCAACATGCTAGTAACTTGCTAATCATGCTAGAAACATGTTAACAACAAGCTAGTAACATGTTAGCCATGTTAGAGACATGTTAGTAACATGCTACTCATGCACGAAACATGCTATCAACATGCTAATCATGCTAGCAACATGCTAATCATGATAGAAAAATGTTAGCAACGTGCTAGTAACATGCTAATCATGCTATCAACATGCTAGTAAATTGCTAATTATGTTAACAGCATGCTAATCATGTTAGAAACATGCTAACAACATGCTAGTAACTTGCTAATCATGCTAGCACTATCATGCTAGCAACATGCTACTAACATGCTAATCATGCTATCAACATGCTAATAAATTGGTAATTATGTTAACAGCATGCTAACCATGTTAGAAACATGCTAACAACATGCTAGTATAATGCTAATCATGCTAGCAACATGCTAGTAACATGCTAACCATGTTAGAAACATGCTAGCAACATGCTAGTAATGCTAATCATGCTAGAAACATGTTAACAACAAGCTAGTAACATGTTAGCCATGTTAGAGACATGTTAGTAACATGCTACTCATGCGCGAAACATGCTATCAACATGCTAATCAGGCTAGAAACACGCTAGTAACTTGCTAATCATGCTAACAACATTCTAATAATTTGCTAATTATGTTAACAACATTGTAATCAGCCTATAAAAATACAAGCAACAAGCTAATCATGCTAAAACATGTTAACAACATGTTAAATAATGTAAGCAGTGTGTTAAATCATGCTAGGTGCTTTCATACTTTTACAACTGCTTCAAACTTTCAGGCTAGACTTTCTCAAGCCAACTTAAAGTTTGTTCTCAAACTTTACTCATCTAGTTTAAAGTGTAATTTATTCCGGTGATTTCAAAGCTGAATTTTTAGAATTATTACTCCAGTCACATGATCCTTCAGAAATGATTATAATATTCTGATTTGCTGCTAAAAAAATATTATGATGTTGAAAACAGCTGAGTAGAATTGTTTCAGGTTTTTTTGATGAATAGAAAGTTCAGAAAAACAGCATTTATTTGAAATAGAAATCTTTTGTAACATTATAAATGCTTTTATCATCACTTTTGATCATTTGAAAGCATTCTTGCTAAATAAAAGTAGCCTATTCATTTCTATAATTCATTTCCATCTGCATTCGACACAAATAAGCGGCAGGTGTATGTAAACGGGGTTGAATGAATGTGAATGGCGAACGTATCAAGTCACAATCACAGAATAATACAACAAAACACTTATTCACCAGCTACTTTATTTAATAAATCCAACAAAAACATTACAAAGAGCAAAGACACAGTTTTAAAGGAATTATGGCACATACAAATCACATCTAAAAAAAGTCCTGAGTCACATCTACCAAACATTTCCCAACAAAAAACAACGGACTGATTGACCAGTCCAGTGTGTCGCCTTAAAAATCATTTACTTTTTAGTAAATACAAGAGTAGAAAGAAAATACTGCAGGTAGAAGAATCCCGGAGACCTGAGACGGTTTCTGTTTTAGGATGATGACAGATTTCGGCATGAATTTGGTGAGATGATAAGAGGAAAAACTCAGGGTGAATTGAAGTTCATGATGTAACACGGCATTCTTTCTGGATGAGCAGATCGCTAGTAAACACCGGCTTCTTTATGACTGTGATATCATACAGTGGGACTTACGACAAGTGCAGGATATTTTACAAGTGTCCTTCTGGCAGAGAATTAACGATAAGGTATTTTGCAAAGCTTCCAGGACACGAAGAATGAGACAGATATATGAAATAATGACAGCCCTGCGCTTTCATATAATTCACTTTGTTATAAAAGGCAGCTGATGTGTTTATCTGTGAACATCATTAAAGTGTTGGCCCTGGTGAAAAAAACAGCATATGCTGGTAGGTATGTTTTGATGCTGGGATGCTGGTTAGGTAGGTTCTGATGCTGGTTTAAGCTGGTCCTTTGCTGGTTTATGCTGGTCCTTAGCTGGTTTAAGCTGGTCCTTTGCTGGTTTTTGCTGGTCAAGGACCAGCATGAACCAGCAAAGGACCAGCATAAACCAGCAAAGGACCAGCTTAAACCAGCATCAAAACCTACCTAACCAGCATCCCAGCATCAAAACATACCTACCAGCATATGCTGGTTTTTTCACCAGGGGGGATTGTTTGATGGGCGCAAGCCCGCGTCTCAGAACCTTAAATCTTCATTTTCTCCTCAGGAGGAGAAATAAACTCAACCATTACGACAGAGTAACGCTGTTTCTTCAATTCGGCGAATCCTAAAACACTTGAAAACCGTTAAACTGAGGAGCTGTTTGTCGAATCTAAAGGTACAGCTAGGTGGATTAGCAACTTTAGCTAATTGTCACAGGCAGGAAAACTACTGAGGTAAATTAAACTAAAAAAGGTAATCGCTGCTTTATCCACATAGCCTACTTCTTTTCTTTCTTTTTACCTTATATTCTCTTCGAATTGTTTTCATATAAACTCACAGTTATGAGAAGAAAAGTTGCTAAATATAAACTCATAATTCTGACTTTCTGGCAATCCAGTGTTTATATCTTGCTATTCTGTTTTTTGTTTCTTCCACAAAATAAAGAAGTTGAATCCATTTTTTTTTCTTTAAATTTGACATTTTCTTGCGATCTTCTCAGAATCGCGAGTTTATATTTAGCAAAACTGCGTTTGCAAAATGTTCGCAGTGTAACTTTCCCCTAATGTTTTCTCTAACTTTCACATATTTTTATACATAACATTTAAAGAAAATATATTTTTTAATAACTTCATGAGAATGTTAGCTAAACGTTCTTTTTATTATCTGGGTACTGCTTTCACAACTGCACGACAAACGAATGCACTTAAAAATAAATCTACAAAACCACTATTTTTTCCTTCAATTACTCAATAAAAGCACTTTTCACTATGGCTTGTTTCACACATCACATATGCGCAGTTGGCGAATATATTTATTCCATCGCTTCAGCAGAAAATACAGTTCAAATGCTCTATAAATCTATTTATAAAGTCAAAATTCTGACATTTTTCTTGCAAATTACGAGTTTACTTCTCTTAAACCTGACTTCGCAGAATCGCGAGTTTATATTTTGCAACGTTTTTATATAGCAATTGAGTTTATTTCAGAATTATGTCACAATTTTGACTTTTTTTTTCAAAAAATTGCAAGACAAGTAAAAATTGTGAGACAAAAGGTGGAGGAAACACTTCCATAGAAAACCCACAAAAAAACTAAAAACAGGAATTGTTTATGAATAAGTGTCTTAAATCATCCTACAACGCATCCGTGCTTGTCCATTAAGCGAATATTACCCATAATTCATTGTGTTTGACAAGTTTACAAACTTTTACAGTTGAAGAAAAGTTGTGAAGAACAATGCTGCCACCACAGCAGGTTTTAAATATATGAAGCTAAAAGTGAAATAGCCTAATAATGAATTTAAAGTATGCTAATACTATGCAAATGTACCAATACACAACATAGCCATCCACTGTGTCAAGGTTGCATGCACCAATACTGGCATGCTGTTTAATTACATACACTGTAAAAAACAATGTGTTGAGTCAACTTAAAATAATTTGTTACCTGGCTGCCTTTAAAATTTTAAGTTCAGTCAACTCAGAAAAAGCTGATTGAACTTAAAATTTTAAGGCAGCTGGGTAACAAGCCCAGCTTTTAAGTTGAACAAACCAAATTTTTACTTTAGCGAACTCAAATATTTAAGTTGCGACTTTGTACAACTTAATATTTCAAGTTGACTAAACTTAAGTTGACTTCACTTAAAATTTTAAAGGAAAAGTCCACTTCCAGAACAACAATTCACAAATAATTTACTCACCCCCTTGTCATCCAAGATGTTCATGTCTTTCTGTCTTCAGTCGTGAAGAAATTATGGTTTTTGAGGAAAGCATTTCAGGATTTTTCTCCATATAATGGATATACAGATAACATAATGGACTCCCGATTTTGAACTTCCAAAATGTAGTTTAAATGCAGCTTCAAAGGCTCTAAACGATCCCAGCCGAGGAAGAAGGGTCATATTTAGCGAAACGATCTCATTTTTTTTGGAAAATAAAAATTAGTATACTTTTTAAGCACAAAAGCTCGTGTAGCACAGGTTCTGGGATGTGCGTTCACGTATTATTATTGAATCACGTCGAAAGGTCACGTGGAACGTAGACGGAACCACAGACTCAGTGTTTACAAAGCGAATGTACAAAGACTAAGAAAGTACACGTAAGTCAAATGCTGTTTACAAACAAAAAGGTACAACGATGTCGGACGATTCTGAAGTTGTAGGAGAAAATAAGATGAAGTTTTTTGACATACTCTACCTTTTTGAGCCGGAGTACACAGACGATGAACTTAGACGTGATTCGTAGTAGTGATGGGAAGTTCGGATCAAATCTTTTTTTGAGTCATTTCGTTAATTTTGGCAAAATCAGCATCATGTGACAGCCCCATAAGATGAATGAATGACTCGAAAAACCCTAAGACTCGAAACAGGTGAACTAATTCCAGTACAGAACCTAACAGGTTGTTGCGCATGCGCGACTGAACGAATCACTTCCCGAGATGAGTCGTTCTTCCCGAGTCACGTTCAAAATGAACGAATCGATCAAGAACGACCCGTGGAAGTGCATCCCAGAGCCTGTGCCACACAAGCTTTTATGCTTAAAAAGTATACAAATTTTATTTGTAAACATCTTGGATGACAAGGGGTTGAGTAAATTATTTGTAAATTGTTGTTCTGGAAGTGGACTTCTCCTTTAAGGCAGCAGTGTAACAAAATATTTTAAGTTGACTCAACAAATTTTTTTTTTTTTTAATAGTGTAAGTGTTGGCAAACGTCTGACTGGACATCACAGTTTAGATTGATGTCACAGTGAGGAAAAGCATCCAATCAGCACCTGAGGATCATGAATCGAGTGGTGTACTACTCTACTTCCGCAGTATGTAAAGATTGCATAGTCTGCAAATGTTCTGCATGTATGGAATACCTGGATGACCTGCTACATCTGCAATACTGTATCCCACAATGCACTTTGCATCAGCTGACCTTCTATTTCCTGTAACGGCAACCAAACTAACCAAATAATATCAATGGTGATTGTCAACATCAACCTCTTTTTTTAGGTTAAAACACAAAAATTCAATATGCGCTGACTAGTATTCTATTCCAAACACTTTTCAAACTAACAGAGAACGTTTTTAGAACATTCTGGCAAGGTTCTCTTAAAGTTACAAACAAATGTTCTTCCGGTAACATTAACAGTATTTGAAGTCAAATTTGAATTCAAATTCAATTAGGCATTTTTTAAAATGTTACAACTTAATAGTTTCAGAGAAGTTTCAAAAATAACATTTCCAAAATGTTCGCTACTTTCCCCTAGTGAAGTGTTTTTTTCTGAAACGGTCACATAGTTGTTTTGTTTTTTTAATTATTATTATCTGGGTTCTCAGGACATGCACGAATTGTACTTAAAAATAAATCCATAAAACACTATTTTTTGCTTCATTTACTCAATAAAAGCACTTTTCACTATGGCTTGTTTTGCACATCACAACTGCGCGGTCGGCGAATATATTTATTCCATCGCTTCAGCAGAAAATACAATTCAAATGCTCTATAAATCTATTTATGAAGGTGATGCTCTGCAGTCTAGGCAACACAAAATCAACATTCATTGTTTAAAAACAGGCATTTATGGGGCTTGATAGACGCTAAATGTGATAAACACTTTCGGTTCAGGCATTCTGAGTGGATCCAGATGATTTAAGCAGTTTAGAGCTACATTTTGAGGTTTAGCGCAAATTAGATTTTATAACAATCAAAATTGTAATACTTTTAAAAGACTGATTGTTTCTAAAAAAGGTCAATAGATGGACGGCCACCATGACCGAACTGGTTGAACTAGTCAGGATGGCTGGCCTGGAGACTAGTTTAACCAGTCATTGTTGGTGGTTAGAAAAATAAATGTATTTTATTTTCCTCACATATTATAAAGCATCTGGTTTGAGACCTGAAATAAGTTTTTATATTGTCTTCCCTGCAAATGAAACTGAAATCTGATTTATTTTGTTTGAGTGGGGCACACACACAAGTTTCTGCACGTCTCTTAGATGTTGTTCTTCTTGTTGATGAGCACTGAGAGGCAGGTCAGCCCTCCGTCCACCTTTGCCTTCTCCTGATTGTTCACTGGGATGAGCATGTGATCCTTCAGCTTCTCAAACACCTGCAGTGGAGCAAGATAACGTCAGATATCAAACCTCTAAAGGGCCATTTAACATTTAAAACTGGATATTTATTATGGAAACTGATAATTGTGATGGTGTTAAGTGTTTTATCATCATTATCAGGCGATTCACAGCATAACCCAAAAAATCCAACCCCCCCACCCACAAAATTTTCTGAGCACATTCTGAAATTCTCTTTTTTATTACTGAAATAATATTTATATGTAAATATTATTTGTTATAATTTTTAGGTGACTTTTTGTTTATATTATTCTCTTTTAAATTATATGCATAGTATTTATAGAAATATTATTTCATATTATTTGTGAAATAATATTTATAAACAAATATTATATAATGTCGCATAAGAGACAATTTTATGTACTCAGAATTTCAAATTTAATTAAATAAATAATTTATTTAGTATATTACTTTTATTTGTTAATGCATTCATATTTAGTAAAATAGTTATATGTAAATATATATTTTTTAGTAGATTATTTTATTCTATTTTAAATATTTTATACACATATTTATAGAAATATTATTTCACATTATGTGTGAAATAATATTTATGTAATTTTTTATTGACAAATATAATGTCACATAAGAGACAATTTCATGTGCTCAGAATTTTTATTTAAATGTAATTAAGTAATTAATTTAATATAATATTATTATTAATATTTATTTAAACATTCATGTTTAATTAAATAATATTACAGTAAATATTATATATTATCATTTTTAGTTGACTATATTTATTAATTCTATTTTTAATTATTTTCTATACATATTAATGGAAAAATTATTTCATTATTTGTGAAATAATATATATATATATATATATATATAATATTTATCAACAAATATTATATAATAGCACATAAGATAGAATTTCATGATGTGCTCAAGTTTTAATTTCAATTTAATGAAGTAACTTGTTTAATATTATATTATTTATATTTATTAATTTAGTGAAATAATATTTATATGTAAATGTTATATATTATAATTTTTAGTAGACTATTTGTTCATTTTATTGTTTTAAATTATTTTATATACATATTTATATAATATTTATCAACAAATATTATATAATGTGACATAACAGAGACAATTGTATGATGTGTTCAGAATTTTAATTTAAATTTAATATTATATTATTTATATTTATTAATGCACTCATATTTAGTGAAATAACATTTATATGTAAATATTATATATTATAATCTTTATTAGACTTTTTATTTGATTCTATTTTAAACTATTTTATATACATATTAATGGAAATATTTTCATTATTTGTAAAATTATATATATATATATATATATATATATATACATATATAATATTTATCAACAAATATATAATAGCACATAAGATAGACAATTTCATGATGTGCTCGTTTTAATTTCAATTTAATTAAGTAATTCATTTCATATTATTTTATTTTTATTATATATTTATTTATATTTTTATTATAATTATTAAATGCATTAATATTTAGTGAAATATTTAAATGCGAATATTATATATTATATTTTTTATTTATTTTGT
This sequence comes from Labeo rohita, assembly GCF_022985175.1. NCBI lineage: Eukaryota > Metazoa > Chordata > Actinopteri > Cypriniformes > Cyprinidae > Labeo > Labeo rohita. The sequence goes on along the minus strand of NC_066891.1, from coordinate 1,669,489 downwards.
TATATTTTAAATTATTTTATATACATATTTATAGAAATATTATTTCACATTATTTGTGAAATATTTACATAATATTTATCAACAAATATTATATAATGCCACATAAGAGGGACAATTTCATGATGTGCTCAGAATTTAAATTTAATATATTAAATAATATTATATATATATATATATATATATATATATATATATATAAATTAATAAATATGATTAGAAATAATAAATTAAAATGAGTTGAATCAAAATTCTGAGCACACTAACCTGTTTTTTCATTTGAAATACTGTACATATATAAATATTATATACACATTATTTCACAAATTAGATACTACCTACAGTTTGAATGTATGTATACTTAATGAGATTTAATGATAATGATTTACTGATTACTAAACAAAATCTAAATTCTGAGCACCTCATGAATTTTTATATCTTTTTAAGTAAAATACTATTATATTTAATAGAAAATAGAAACAAAACCCAAATAATCAACTAAAATTTCAGAAATGTAAAGCTCTTCATTAACTTTTTTTTTAGTTTTAATGAACACAGAAGTGTTGTGCAATCCACAGCTCATGACGTTAACATCCAAACGCGCGAGCAGATCTCAGACGCTGCGGGGCAAAAAAAGCGAGAGCAACATTACACCATCTCAAAAAAGCCTCATAAAGAGATGTGTGTCATTTGATGGAGGAGCTCCAACAGCCCAGCCATGTTTTCCTGAAAGTCCTCCAGCACACAAGTCTGAAAATAACCGCAAGCATCTCTTTCTGTTTCAGATAATCAGCTCAACTATTACAGCCCGGCGTGACGCCAACATCAACGCGAGACGCCGCGCATGAGCTTAAAGAGACAGTTCAACTGATATTATTTGAGTAATATCAGTAATAATTACTTATACCGAATTATATATATATATATATATATATATATATATATATATATACACATACTACCAGTCAAAATTTTTGATCAGTAAGATCAGAAATGTTTTCTAAAGAATTCTTTTCTGCTCACCAAGCCTGCATTTATTTAAATTTATTTAATCCAAAGTACAGCAAAAACAGTGAAATTGAGAAATATTTTTACTATTTAAAATAACTGCTTTCGATTTGAATATCTGTTAAAATATAATTTATTTCTGTGATGAAATGCTGAATATTCAGCACCATTACTCCAGTCTTCAGTGTCACGAGCCTTCAGAAATCATTCTAATATTCTGACTTGCTGCTCAAAAAACATTCATTATTATGTTGAGTAGCTGAGTAGAAAGTTTTTTAAGGTTTCATTGGTGAATAGAAAGTTCAGAACAGCATTTATCTGAAATGGAAATCTGTTGTAACATTGTAAAAGTCTTTATCTTCACTTTTGATCAATTTAAAGCATCCTTGCTGAAAGTATTCATTTCTATAATTTCGTTCCCCCAAAAATAAATAAATAAATTAATAAATAAATAAGTTACACTGACTCTATTTATTTCAGATAAATGCTGATCTTTCTATTTATTAACAAATCCTGAAAAAAATGTACTCAACTGTTTTAAATATTAATAATATTAATAATAAAAATGTTTCTTGAGTAGCAAATCAGCATATTAGAATGATTTCTGAAGGATCATGTGACACTGAAGACTGGAGTAATGATGCTGAAAATTCAGCTTTGATCACAGAAATAAATTACATTTTTAAAAATATTCAAATAGAAAGTATTTTAAGAAGAATTTTAAATGGTAAGAATTTAAGTAAGAATTTTAAATGGAAAAAATATTTCAGAATATTACTGCTTTTGCTGTATTTTGGATCAGAGAAATGCAGGCTTGGTGAGAAAAGAGAATTCTTTAAAAACATTAAAACATCTTACTGTTCAAAAACTTTTGACTGGTAGTGTACGTAATGCATTAATCGATCATTTATATTAATATGTAATAATTTATTTTTATTTATATAATAATTTAGATTTATTATTATATTAATCTATATGTGAGTCTGTCCTTCATATTATAAAATACAAATATAAAAACCAGGAAACTTCACGATATACCAAGTATTTTTAGATAGACTGGTATTTTAAACTATATATGAAGAGTTCATTTGCAAAAACAGATAACTCAGTTTTTAACAATTTTCAAAAAAAAAAAAAAAAAAAAAAAGTTGTGCATTTCAGTTAATCTCAATCAAAATGCAGTTGGGTCATTTTGATTAGGTTAAAAAACCCCTAAAAAATAACTAAAAAAAAAAAACACAAACACAATAAAAATATGATAAACTCTTCATTTGCAAATATACTCCAAAAAAACAAACATATATATATATATATATATATATATATATACACTACCGTTCAAAAGTTTGGGGTCAGTAAGACTTGTAATAGTCTTTAAAGAAGTCTCTTATGCTCATCAAGGCTGCATTTATTTGATTAAAAATATAGAAAAAAAACAGTAATATTGCAAAATGTTTTTACAATATAAAATAACGTTTTTTTATTTTAACATACTTTAAAATAGAATTTATTCCTGTGATGAAAAGCTGAATTTTTATCAGCTGTTACTCCAGTCTTAAGTGTCACATGATCCTTCAGAAATCATTCTAATATGCAGATTTATTATTAGAATGATCAATGTTGGATAATATCAACAGTTGTGCTGCCAAATATTTTTTGGAACCTGTGATTTTTTTTTTCAGGATTCTTTCATGAATAACGAGTTTAAAAAGTACAGTGTTTATTCAAAATATAAATATTTTATAACAATGTAAATTATTTATTATTAACTTTTAAGAAACTTTTAATTATTAACTTAATACATCCTTGGTGAATAAAAGTATTAATTTCTTTAAAAAAAAAAAAAAAAAAAAAACAATAAAAATGTACTGACCCCAAACTTTTGAACGGTAGTGTATATATATATATATATGTGTGTGTTTTTAATAAATTATTTTTTATACAACTCTATAATTATATTAGTTATATTCTATTTTAATAAATATATAATTAGATTTATTTTAAAGGTTAAAGGGCTATGCCGTAAACAGCCTGTCCTTCATATGACAAAACACAAGATAAAAAACAAGATTTTAGGATGTGCCCAGAAAAATCTGAGATCTGACCAAACCTCATGACTGACACATGGAGATATCATTAAAGTATTTATAACTAGAAACACTATTCTAATGGTGTTTGCTAATGCAATCATTCATATATGGCTGTCAACATTTAGATATTAGTAACATTACATAATTATATAATCATGTGTGCATGAGTGTGTGTGTTTGTGTGTTTCTGACCTTGGCGCTCTCAGGAAACTCCTCCGGTGTGCAGTGCAGCAGGACGTCTCCTTTACCCGGCAGGTTCATGTAGATGCAGTTTGCAGCATAATCATCAGGAACCGTCAGTTTATCATATTTATGATCACTCATCTGCTGCATGATCTACAGAAACAGACAGAAAATACAAAAGTTAGAGCAGATTTGATTAGACAATTAAATATATGTGTATGTAAACAGTGTTGTTGTAAATTCTGCTGCATCTGAAACATTTCATACCATTGATATTACCTGAGAAATGAACAGATAAGGTGGCCGAAGTGTTTTAAAAATATGTGCACAGTTCAGTTGAATGATAAGGCTTACATCTTTATGTTGTTAACTTTATACTGTTATGCTGTTTTGTGTTCATCTGCTTTTCTTATTTGCTCTTTACACACTATTACTCTATCTAGACCAATAAAATCAGATATAACAATAATTTCTCAAATATTTTTTACAAAATATACTGATAAATTTAACATTCACTTCAATGGTTTTACATGACTGGATGATTTCAACTGATCTCCTATTATTCAATTGATCTCAAACTATTTAAAAAATAGTGAATTCAGCTACAAACTCCATCATAAAGCACGATGTTTCCTTCTAACTTGTATTTTGCTGTGCAGCTATTATCTTTGGAGTGGAAATATTGTTATTTTCTTCGCAAACATAATACTTTTTTCGCTTATTTCAGTTTATGTCATAAAACTAGCGAGCTAAGCTAGTTGTAGTACTGACTGTGTCGTGTAAACATGGCGGAAGACGCGAAAAGAGAAACAGACAAACCGAATCAATTGCGTGAGTCATTTACGCTGGGACCGCTCCGACTGATTCAAAAACATGCCTTCGATCATTCAGTTCAAGCGATTCACTAGCCAAAACCAGATCAGAAAGAGCCGTTCATTTTCGACATCGCTTGTAATGATTTTAAAATGCACATATATGGGTGAAACGGAGTTGCATAGCAAACGATTCACTGTTTCGAAGCACTCCAACAGGATCGCAAATCATTTGATTCATTTCGGAACTTCGCGAATCATTTGATTTAGATCGGAACTTCGCCAAGCATTTAATTTAGATCTGGACTTTAGAGCGGGTTCTCGAATCATTTGATTCAGATCGCAACTTCGCGAATCATTTGATTTAGATCGGGAGTTTGGAGCGGGTTCGCTAATCATTTTACGAACTGAAAGATTCGCGATCCGCGTTTCGGGTCAAGATCTGAAATTATGGTTCGCGAATCATTATTCAGATCAGGTCTTTGGATCGCGTTCCGCGAGTTATTTGATTTCGACTTTCCGAATCATTTAATTTCAATCGAAACTTAACGAGTCATGTGATTCTAATCGGAACTTAGCGAATTATTTTATTTAGATCGGAACTTCACAAGTCATTTGATTTCGATTGGAACTTCCCGAATCATTTAATTTCGATCGGAACTTCACGAGTCATTTGATTTCGATCGGAACTTAGCGAATCATTTGATTTCGATCGGAACTTCATGAGTCATTTGATTTCGATCGGAACTTAGCGAATCATTTGATTTCGATCGGAACTTCGCAAGTCATTTCATTTCCATCGGAACTTCCCGAATCATTTAATTTAGATCGGAACTTCATGAGTCATTTGATTTCATTTAATCATTTGATTTCGATTGGAACTTCGCGAGTCATTTCATTTCCATCGGAACTTCCCGAATCATTTAATTTAGATCGGAACTTCACGAGTCATTTGATTTTGATCGGAACTTCGCAAGTCATTTGATTTTGATCGGAACTTCACGAATCATTATTCAGATCCGGAATCATCATTTGATTTAGAACTCAGAATTTAATTTCAATCGGAACTTCGCGAATCATTTGATTTAGATCAGAACTTTTCGAATCATTTGATTTCGACTGGAACTTAGCGAATCATTTGATTTAGATCGGAGGTTTGTGAATCATTTAGATGGGGGGTTTGGAGCAGGTTCACTAATCATTTTATGAATTAAAAGATTCGCGATCCGCGCTTCGAATCGAGATCTGAAATTATGGTTCGTGAATCATTATTCAGATCCGGACTTCGGATAGCGTTGTGCGAATCATTTGATTTCGATCGAAACTTAGCGAATCATTTGATTTCGATCGGAACTTCACGAATCATTTGATTTCAAATGGAACTTCGCGAATCACTTGATTTACATCGGAACTTTGCGAATCATTTGATTTAGATCGAATGAACTAAAAGATTCGCGATCCGGGCTTCGAGTAAAGATCTGAAATTATGGTTCGCGAATCATTATTCAGATCCGGACTTCGGATCGCGTTGCGCGAATCATTTGATTTCGATCGGGACTTTAGAGCGGGTTCGCGAATCATTTTGAGAATTGAATAATTCACAATCCGCGCTCCGAGTCATGATCTGAAATTATGATTCGCGATCCATTATCCAGATTCAGACTTCGGGTTCGCAAATCTTTTGATTGAAATCGGGGTTTCGGAGCGGGGATCGCGAATCATTTTGCGAACTGAAAGATTCGCGATCTGCGCTACGAGTCCTGATCCAAAATTCTGGTTCGCGAATCATTATTTAGATCGGGACTCGGAGCGTGAATCGGTTGATTCAGATCAGTGGGTTCGCGAATCATTTAATTTAGATGAGAATTTAGAAGCGGATTATTTCTACTTATGAAATACTATTTATGCTTTGACACAAAATAAAATAATAAATGTTAAACTAAAAGTTAAGAAACTCTCATTTTTGGTCTCTACACTGGTTTATTCTAGAAGAATGAGTTCATCGAGAGCAGCTGAGCCTGTGATTGACACAGAGAAACACACAATAGTGTTCATAATAACACTCACGTCTGTTCAAAACCACACACACACACACTCGCAGCTCTCCGTCTAATTCTTCTGTAATCTATAATAAGCAACTCTTTTAATGAGTAAAGCAGAACACATTAAATCTGCCCGAATCTCCATCTGCAGCCTTATAAAATCAAGCATAATTACAGCGAGGCTGACGCAACACACAATGAAGCGTTTAACAGCGAACTATTGTATTGTCTGTAAATGACCGTCCTAAAATCTCTAAATTTAGAGTGAGAATGAAGCAGGAACCGCAGAGGAGAAAACCACAAGCATTACTGCCGCCCAAAATGCGTCACCGGTCAAAAATGCCCTCAGTAATACATTGAAACAGCAGCAGAGGGCGACGCGACACTGAACACACAACAGTCTGTGTGATGCATGAAAAAAGAAGAACGACACAATGGATTGATTACACTGAACTCTGAATCCCCTGTTTTGAGTTCAGAATAGCAAATTGTGTTTACTCTTTCTGCAATATAAAGGAAGAAATAGTATCCATTCTACATTTTAAAAAGAACTAGATTTATCTATTTGGAATATATTTAATATTTCCAACCTTTTGGATTTCACAGGTTTAACATAAAATAATAAACATATTACATACAATTAGAAATATTATAAATATTTATAAAATAGAACTAACTATAACTATATATATATTCTAAAAATAATAGAAAAATATATTTAAAATTATGAAAATAAAACAATATTAAAATATTTAATATTAATATTATATTACAAATATTTAAATAGAATTACTAAAAATACAAATATCATTATTTAAAAATAAAATAGACACCAAATTTATAAATTCATGCAAAAAAAAAAAAAAAAAAAAAGTCTGAAAAAAAATATATAAAGAAAAAGTAAAAAATAAATCAAATGTTTATAAATAAATAAATGTATGACTATTTAAATATAATAAAAAAAAAACAGTTAATGGACACAATTATTAAAAAATAGACATGATTTATCTGAACGCAGAAATCTGACCTGTTTTTATTTTTTGTGTGATTAACGCAATATAAAAATAAAACAATATTAAAATATTTAATATTAGTATTATATTAGAAATATTTAAATAGAATGATTAAAAATACAACAAAAAATATAACAAGATCATTATTTAAAAATAAAATAGATGCCAAATTCATGCAAACAAATAATATATATATATAAAAATTCATATAAAAGTCTGAAAATAAAAATCTAAAAAATAAAGAATTAAAAAATAAATAACATTCTTAAAAATAGAAAACTATATGACTATTTAAACAAAATCAAATAGTTAATGGAAAAAATTATTAAAAAATATACATGATTTATCTGAATGCAGAAATCTGGCCTGTTTTGTGTGTGTGTGTGTGTGTGTGTGTGTGATTGACGCAATATAAAAATAAAACAATATTAAAATAATTAATATTAATATTATATTATAAATATTTAAATAGAATGACTGAAAATACAAATATCATTACTTAAAAATAAAATAGATGCCAAATTCCTAAACTCATGCAAACAAATAAAAAAACAAAAAATATAAAAAAAAAATTCATATAAAAGTATGAAAATAAAATTCTAAAAAATAAAGGATTAAAAAATAAATAACATTCTTAAAAATATAAAAATATATGACTATTTAAATAAAATCAAACATAGTTAATGGAAACATTATGTTTTGTGTGATTGACACAATATTAAAATAAAACAATATTAAAATATTTAATATTAATATTATATTATATTTAAATAACATGGTTAAAAATACAACAAAAACTATAACAATATCATTATTTAAAAATAAAATAGATGCCAAATTCATAAATTCATGCAAACAAATAAAGAAACATATACAAATTCATATGAAAATAAAAAAGTAAATAAAATGTTTAAAAATATAAAAATATATGACAGTTTAAATAAAATCAAATAGTTATTAAAATTATAACTAAATTTTAAAAATAGACATGATTTATTTGAATGCAGAAATCTGTTTTTATTTTTTGTGTGAATGAAACATATTCATCACATGAAGTTTATGTTAAACCTTATGTTAAATCGATATTAATTTTATGCATTTCAAATCACTAGCATGTGTGCATTACATATGTGCATGTATATTCATTTATGGTTCTGTAAATTTAGGCCAAATTCACATGTGATTAAACACTGTGGTGACACACATCCAAATCCCTGCAAACGTGAAGGGAAAATGCTAAGAACCCCTGTTGGGAATCTGGGAATGAGCCAAAACAACAGAGAAAGGCGGATGGATGAAGCGGCTTTTGCGATAATGAAACTTTGGCGCAATGTGACCGATTTCCATGACGAAGTTTTTCATGTTTGTGCAGTTCGCAGTTATCCTGATCCCACCAAATCCAGGCATTCCAGTGCCAACTGTTGATCTGAATCTGAGCAAGAACCAGCGTCACAGAACAGCCCGTTATCATTAGACCCGGAGATCCGCACGCTGGAGGAATGAAGCGCATTAATGATGGAGCAAGACTTTGGATTCATTACATTTAACTGTTCACTGCTTTTACTGGACAATATCAAGTCGAATTCAGATTTTGGAATGTTTAATGCACGCAAAAGAGTTTTCTTTTGTGGAAAAGTGTGGAATAATTAGAATATTTTTTTAATGGTTTTGAAGTCTGTTCGGCTCACCAAGGCTGCATTTATTTGATTAAAAATACAGGAAAAACTGTAAAAAATGTTAAATATTTTTACAAGTTAAAATAACTGTTGACTATGTGAATATCTGTTCAAAAGTAATTTATTCCTGTGATCAACGCTGAATTTTCAGCATCATTACTCCAGTCTTCAGTGTCACATGATCCTACAGAAATCATTCTAATATGCATGAAAGCATGTTGAAAGCAATTCTGACGAATATTTTTGGGTTGTAGGTTTTCGGACACATTTGTGTTTGTTTATACCTTCAGCACTTTCTGCGCAGGTTCGCTGGATCCGATGGCAATGAGACCCGGTGCGGCCATGCTGCAGACAGTCTTCAGATGAAGTCTGTCCTGAACGGGAACCGTGGACACGGCGTAGTCCTGTACAACAGAGTCCAGTTGGGACGCACATCAGCACAAAAGCATTTTGGCTCCGACTGGAGAAACATTTGCTCATAAAAACAGAATGAAAATATTGTGTACTCCAAATAAACTACTAGCGCATTGGCTCAGTGGGTAATCAAAAAGGAAAAAATGGTTTGCTTATTGGAAAAAGACACCGAAAGGGCTCCAGACTTTGATGGGAGGAGAAAATGCGCCCAGAGATTCTTGAGGAGAGAACAAGGGAATGTTTTTGTGGAAAGTATGGACGTATTTATAAACATTGTTGTCCGTTGTACTATGAACACGTTTCGATAAGCAGCTCTGCTTTCACTTTAGCGACCTGTGCGATTTTGCACTGATTAAGAGTTTCCATAAACCATCAGCATGTGAACTATAAGGAGCTGCAGGCTTCCTCAAGCTCGTTTGTGGCTCGTTACGAACTTGTGACGTTAGAAGCATCTGTGACATTAGCAAAGAATGTTCTGTTCTTACAACCAGCGTTTGATTTTCATTCAGAAATCAAAGCCTGCGGCTGACGTGGTTCTCGGTCTGTGGAAGCAGCGCTGCAGAAGATAAACATCCTCGACGGAGCTTAAACTGATCCACACTAAACACTGGGAACGAAGAGAAGAGGAGGAAAGACAGACGGACAGAAACACAGGATAGAGAGACGCCCTGAAACAGACAAACAGGCAGACAGCAAACACAGGACACAGGACAGACAGATGTATAGACAGACGAAGAGTCAGATAAATAGACAGATAGAAATACAGAGAGACGGATAGACAGATACGGTATACAGATAAATAGATGTATAGACAGATGGATGGACAGATGTGTAGACAGATGTATCTGTCTATCTGTCTATTTAATTGTCTCTTTGTCTGTCTGACAGACAGATGGAAAGACATATAAAGACAGACGGACAGATATATAGACAGACAGATGGATAGACAGATGTATAGACAGACAGATGGACAGACAGATAGACAGATGTATAGGCAAACAGACGGACAGACAGACGGATGGACATGTACAGACAAACAGACGGACAGGACAGATGTACAAGCAGACAGACGGATAGACAGATGTATAGGCAAACAGACGGATAGATAGACGGATGGACATGTACAGACAGACAGACGGACAGGACAGATGTATAGACAGACAGACGGATAGACAGATGCATAGGCAGACAGACGGATAGACAGACGGATGGACATGTATAGACAGACAGACGGATAGATGTACAGGCAGACAGACAGATGTATAGACAGACAGACGGATAGACAGATGTATAGGCAGACAGACGGATAGACAGATGTATAGACAGACAGACAGATAGATGTATAGGCAAACAGATGGATAGACAGACAGATGGACATGTACAGACAGACAGACAGATGTACAGGCAGACAGACAGATAGACAGATGTATAGGCAGACAGACGGATAGACAGGTGAATGGATAGACAGACAGACGGATAGACGGATAGACAGATGTACAGGCAGACAGATAGACAGATGTCTAGGCAGACAGACGGATAGACAGATGCATAGGCAGACAGACAGATAGACAGACGGATGGACATGTATGTATAGACAGACAGACGGATAGACAGATGTACAGGCAGACAGACAGATAGACAGATGTATAGGCAGACAGACGGATAGACAGATGTCTAGGCAGACAGATAGACAGATGTATAGGCAGACAGACGGATAGACAGATGTCTAGGCAGACATGGATAGACAGATGTATAGGCAGACAGACAGACAGATGTCTAGGCAGACAGACGGATAGACAGATGTATAGACAGGGGGACGGAGAGACAGATGTATACACAGGCGGACGGAGAGACAGATGTATAGACAGACAGAGGGATAGACAGAGACGTACAGACAGGTGGACGGACAGACAGGTGTATAGACAGGTGGACGGATAGACAGATGTATAGACAGGTAGCATGTAGACAGATGTATAGACAGGCAGACGGATAGACAGATGAATAGACAGGCGGATGGAGAGACAAATGTATAGACAGACAGACGGATAGACAGACGTACAGACAGGTGGACAGACAGACAGATGTATAGACAAGTGGACGGATAGACAGATGTATAGACAGACAGACAGACAGACAGAGAGACAGATGAATAGACAGGCGGATGGAGAGACAAATGTATAGACAAACAGACGGATAGACAGACGTACAGACAGGTGGACAGACAGACAGATGTATAGACAGGTGGACGGATAGACAGATGTACAGGCAGACAGATAGATGTCTAGGCAAACAGACAGATAGACAGATGTACAGATAGGCAGATGGATAGACCGATGTATAGACAGGCAGACGGAGAGACAGATGTACAGACAGACGGACGGATAGACAGATGTATAGACAGGCAATATGTAGACAGATGTACAGACAGGCGGACGGACAGACAGATGTATAGACAGGTGTACGGAGAGACAAATGTATAGACAGACAGATGGAAAGACAGACGTACACACAGGTGGACGGACAGACAGATGTATAGACAGGCAGCATGTAGACTGATGTATAGACAGGCGGACGGATAGACAGATGTATAGACAGACGGAGAGACAGATGAATAGACAGGCGGACGGAGAGACAGATGTATAGACAGGTGAATGGATAGACAGATAGACTGATAGACAGATGTACTGGCAGACAGACAGACAGATAGACAGATGTATAGGCAGACATATGGATAGACAGATGTATAGACAGGCGGATGGATAGATGTATAGACAGGTGGATGGAGAGACAGATGTATAGACAGACGGACAGAGGGACAGATGTATAGACGGATGGATGGACAGATGTATAGACGGATGGATAGACAGACATATAGAGAGATGTATAGACAGACATATAGACAGACAAATGGGCATAGTCAGATATAATATAGGCAGACAGATAGATCAGACTCACCTTAAACACGTCGGCCAGGATCTCTGCTCCTCTCTGATTGGTCCTCTTTGATAATCCAACAAAGAATTCTCTACCTTAACACCAGACAAACATTTACATTAATTTCCAGAAGAATCTGCAGCAGCTGATCTGCTCATTGACATTAACGAGACTGGTCTAGACAACAATTTGGATTGTATCTAGTTTCCGTGACTGATCAAAGGAAAACAAACTAATTTGCAAAGAGACATTAGTTAAAGCTTCTTAATGACTTTGAGTTCACTGGGTTTAACTCCATATCACCGCCACTGAACCTTCTGATCTGAGGCCAGTGAGAAGCTTCAACATTTATCTGTAAAAATGTATGTTTCTTTTAAACAGTGATCTGAAATCAATTTCTGACATATTCTGGTGTAACGGTTTTAAGTTTGTGCATCATTAGCTCTGGTCTGATCTGGGAACAGTGGAACGTGATGCTTGAATCCAGAACAGTAGCCACTAAACGTTTTACACAGCAGATACGAGCTTCGTGACGCCAGAAAGAAATGTTTCTGGCCGGGAACGACTCCAGCCGAACGTCTCCAGACCCAATTAGGTGTACGGCTGCAGTTTTCCAGCCACCACTAAAGGTGACCCACATTGAATTCAGGGAACCAACCAGACACAATGAACGTTAGTAGGAGGAACATTTCCACAGCAAGTAAAGCTGATTCACAGCTGCAGATTTTTTAGAAAGAACTGTTTAAAAGTGCAGTTGAGACTTTTTGTAAACATAGAGGAATGAGTGTGTTTTGATAGTTAACTCTTTCCCCACCATCAGGACCATTGGACTGTGATGCTTTGGGGGTGTTGATGGAAGCAATCTACTCCATCTATGATTTGCTGATCGTTCAGAATTCAATCAATGTAGTCTTTAAAAAATGCTGGTGGAAAAGAGTTAAAAGGCAAAAATAATCATCATAGTTTCATGCATCTTTGGTCAGTGGGGTCAAATAGTATGAGACACAGTAAAATATTTAATTTTCTGCTCTGATTGTAGTTGACTAATCAAAACTAACCAAACAATGCTCAAGATGCTCTTTAAAATCATGCTGGAGAACATCAGGTTTCAACTTGTTGCGAAATTGTTCTGCTGCTTAAATTTGTATACATAATATGGCATTAAAAGATAAATAAATGCAAAACAGAGACCTTCTTATGAGTGATTTTAGACTTTCAGACTCCTCTGTACATATTTTGCTAGATGATCATCTGTGATTGGCTTGTCTCATATGGTTTGTCTGTATGTCTGTACTCATATGGATTTGGCTGCTGCTGCCAAATAGGGCAGTCTATGTTTAACAAAGGCATTAAATTTGGCACCTGTGAACAGGACGTCTCCTCCATCCAGCGTGGCCGATTCATCGGTCATCTCCACTATATTGAGGCCAAGCTCAGTCAACGCAGTTTTCATGGCCTCTGTCTGAAACAGAAAAACATTTACATTTATTCATTTAGCAGCCACTTACAAAAAAACACTGCATAAAAATGCATCACAACACCCTAGCAACCACATAGAACACCCAAGCAACAAAGCACATACCACTCAAAACACCTTAGCAACCCCATACCAACACTCTGGAAACTGGTCAGAGCACTACTTCAACCACATAGCAACACCCTAGAAACTACCCATAACACCCTAGAAACTGTATTACAATAAAGTATTCACCACTCTGAATACCTTGGCAACATAGCAACACCATGGCGACCGGCCAGAACACTCTTGCACCATATAAAAACACTGTAGAAACTACCCAGAACTCAACAGAAACTGTATATCAAAGTATATACCATTTAGAACACCTTAGCAACACCCTGGTAACTGGCCAGAACACCCTAGCAACTGTATAAAAACAAAGAGCATACCACTCAAAACACCTTAGCAACCCCCAATGCAACACTCTGGTAACTGGCCAGATCACTACTCCAACCATATAGCAACACACTAGAAATTGCATAACAACAAAGTATTCACCACTCTGAATACCTTAGCAACATAGCAACACCCTGGCAACCGGCCAGAATACTTCTGCACCATATAGAAACAAACTAGAAAATACCCAGAACTCCTTAGCAACTCTATATCAAAGTATATACAATTTAGAACACATTAGCAACAACCTGGCAACTGGCCAGATCACCCTAGCAACTGTATAGAAACAGAACATACCACTCAAAATACCTTGGCAACCCCATAGCAGCACTCTGGTGACTGGCCAGAGCACTATTTCAACCATATAGCAACACCCTAGAAACCACCCAGAACACCCTAGAAACTGTATAAAAACGAAGTATTCACCACTCAGAATACCTTAGCAACATAGCAACATCCTGGAAACTACCCAGAACTCAACAGCAACTGTATATCAAACTATATACTGTACAATTTAGAACACCTTAGCAACACCCTGGCAACTGGCCAGAACACCCTAGCAACTGTATAGAAACAAAGAGCATAGAACTCAAAACACCTTAGCAACCCCATAGCAACTGGCCAGAGCACTACTTCAACCATATAGCAACACCCTAGAAACTACCCAGAACACCCTAGAAACTGTATAACAACAAAGTATTCACCACTCAGAATACCTTAGCAACATAGCAACACCCTGGCAACCGACCAGAACACCTTAGCAACTGTAGCAAAGTATATACCAATCAAAACAAGCAACAACATAGCAACACCTCGGCAACAATAAAGCAACACCCTAGAAACTACCTAGAACACAGTAGCAACTGTAAAACAAAGTATACACTGATCACAACACCTTAATGTGTTGTGGCAACTGGCCACAACACAATTTCAAATACATAGAAAAACCCTAGAAACTACCCAGAACTCCTTAGCAACTGTATATCAAACTATATACTATTTAGACACCTTAAGCAACACCGTGGCAACTGACCAGAACAATCTTTAAACCACACAGCAATGCACTAGCAACTAGCCAGAACATCTTAGCAACTGTAGCAAACATATACACCAATCAGAACAGCCTAGCAACCACATAGCAACACCCTGGCAACAATATAGCGACAACCTAGAAACTACCCAGAACACCATAGCAACTGCTAAGCAAAGTATTCACTGACCAGAACACCCTAGCAACAACATAGCAACACCTGCCAACTGCTCAGAACACAATTTGAATGATATAGCGACACCCTAGAAGCTACCCAGAAATCCTTAGCAACTACTGCAGCAAGTATATACCATTCAAAACACCCCAGCAACCACATACCAACACCCTGGCAACTAGCCAAACCATTCTACCAACTGGCCAGAACACTCACGCACCATATAGAAACCCTAGAAACTACACAGAACTCCTTAATGACTATATATCAAAGTATGTACCATAAAGAACACCTTAGCAACACCCTGGCATCTGGCCAGAACAATCTTTTAACCATATAGCAACACCCTAGCAACTACCCAGAACATTGTAGCAACTGTAGCAAAGTATATACCAATCAAAACACCCTAGTAACCGCATAGCAACACCCTGGCAACAATATAGTGACTCCCTAGAAACTACCCACAACACCATATCAACTGAAAACAAAGTATACACCGATCAGAACACCCTAGCAACAACATAGCAACACCTGCCAACTGCCCAGAACACAATGTGAATGATATAGCAAAACCCTAGAAACAACCCAGAACTCCTTAGCAACTATATAGCAAAGAATATACCAAACAGAACACCCTAGCAACCACTTAGCAACACCCTAGCAACTGTACAGCAAAACAGTATGTGACTTCACCACTGAAATTTATCCAGGGAATTTTAAACCGAGAGGACTGGCTTAAAATTGAAATCTGAAGCGAGAGCCGTTGGCTGTCTGACACTTGGTGGTCAAACATTATGATGCAATAATTAAACGTGTTTATAGTCACTTAAGAGCTAAATGCAACAGTTGTGTTCACATTACACATTTATAGAGGTGAGAGAGAGTCAGAGAGAGACATCCGGACCTGGATTGAGTTTCTCTGAATTACAACATGCTCTCATCCCGTCCAAGAACCAGGGGCAGAAATTAACAAGGATTTAAAGGGAAAAATGCCATTGAAAGAAATAAAAAATGTTCTAGATATTTACAACGTGAGGGCAAAATATCTCCCAGTAGTGCATTACACCATTCTGATCATTTTTTTCTTAATAAACCAAATACAACATTCATTAATTCTAAAGTTTCTGAGGAATCAATTAAAAATGGGATGCGGTGCGTCTAGTGTGCTGTGATTGGCTGATCAGCCTGTCAATCTGATAATGCCAGCCAATCATGTTCACAATCAGTCCTCTAACTGACATGAACATGTCAAACTGATGGAAATGAACTAATTACACAGTACACACCACTTTCAGTCACATCCCAATGGAAATGAACTCGAAATGACAATCTGAGTCACTTTCATGAGAATTTATTGAGTAATAGTGGAAAAAAAAGTGATCACGGTTGCGTAAAATCAAACTCTGCCCTCGTAAGAGTAAAAGTGCTTCTGTAAATCCAGTCCAGGAGGCGAATGTTGGCCCGTAAGGAGAAAGTGCATTTCAGACACTGCCAGGACCCGTGGATGACATCATCAGCAGGGGCCGAGGGTGATGTAATGCTGAAGGAAACGTAAAAACTTTTATGAGGAGAAAAGATTTAGAGGAAGTGACCTGCTGGATAAGATGAACGCTCGAAAACAGCGCGGGGCGGACAGCGAGGTGTGCGTGCGTGAGGTTTACGGGCTGTTTTAGCGGCTCTCGGGGGTCGGCGCTCGAGGCTCTGTTTTTTTACAGCATGAATCAGTGTTTCCACGGCGATATCTGGCGGTGAGGTCACCGCGGACTCTGCTTCCCCTCGCGGCTGTCGCCAAGCATGAGGTCATCCAGGTATGTCGCCACGGCAACCACAACCCCCCCTTAACCTCACTTAAATAGTGAAGATACATGAAAACGCACAGAGCAGAACAACTTTTTTTTTTTTTCATTTTTGGGTGAACGATCCCTTTAATTCCTATTCTGCCACAGATGTGTGTGTGTGACGACCACTGGCGGTCTGTTGGTCTGTCAAACACATGTCACCATCACAACATCATCTCAGTGAACAATACTGTGGAAGCGGTTAAATGTCAAAGGTCAAAGGTCGAATGTAACCCCTGGCCACATTGTGATCACAGCCACTGAGATGGCATGTTTATCTTTACACGTCTCTCTATCTCCGACGTGCCGACAGACGGATTGTTATCGTTCGTGACGCAGACGCAGGCCTCAAAGTCAGCATGAAATGTTTTCCACAAACCAGTTTACTTCAATCATCTGATGAACGACACATAAGAGGATTTGAATTTGATTATCCAACCGATTCATTTGTTATGTGATTTAAATGTTTGTCGGTTATGTTTGATTAAGAGATTTAAATGTCGTTTGGTTTTGTTCCGTTAAGAGATTCAAATATTTGTCGGTTTCGTTTAAGTAACACATTTAAATTTTGGTTAGTTTTGTTCTATTCAGAGACTCAGTCGGTTTTGCTCGTTTAAGAGATTTAAACATTGGTGAGTTTCCCTTCCATTAAGAGATTTAAACTGTGGCCAGTTTTAAGAGATTTAAATGTCGGCCTGTTTTGTTTCATTAAAAGATTTAAATGTTGGTGGGTTTCGTTTGGTTAAGATATTTACAAGTACAGGTACAGAACTTGACCGATCCGATGACCGCTTTAAGAGATTTGAACGTCAGTTGGTTTTGTTTGGTTAAGAGATTTTAAACATTGGTCAGTTTTGTTCCATTAAGAGATTTAAATGTTGGTCCGTTTCATTCAGTTTAAGAGATTTAAACGTCTATTGATTAACAGATTGAAACGTCGGTTAGTCTTGTTCAGTTAAGAGATTTAGAAATTAGTCTGTTTTGTTTTGCTTAATGGTTCCATTAAGACATTTAAACGTTGGTCGGTTTTGTTCAATTAAGAGATTTAAACACTGGTCAGTTTTCATTCAGTTAAGAGATTTAAACGTTAGTTGGTTTGTTTAGTTAAGAGATTTAAATGTTTGTCTATTTTATTCAGGTTAAGAGATTTAAACATTCAGTTTCATTCAGTTAAGAGATTTAAACATCAGTTGGTTTTGTTTGGTTAGGAGATTTAAACGTTGGTCGGTTTTCATTCAATTAAGAGATTTAAATGTTGGTTGGTTTAGTTAAGAGATTTAAACATCAGTCGGATTTGTTCTGTTAAGAGATTCAAATGTTGGTCTATTTTGTTTGGTTGGGATATTTCAAAGTTGGTTGGTTTTATTCAGTTAACAGATTTAAACATTGGCCCATTTAATTCAGGTTAAGAGATTTAAACGTCTGTTGATTAACAGATTAAAACGTTGGTTAGTCTTGTTCAGTTAAGAGATTTAGAAATTAGTCTGTTTTGTTTTGCTTAATGGTTCCATTAAGACATTTAAACATTGGTTGGTTTTGTTAAGAGATTTAAACATTGGTCTGTTTTGTTCAGGTTAAGAGATTTAAACGTTGATTGGTTTCGTTCAATTTAAGAGATATAAACGTTGGTCGGTTTTGTTCAATTAAGAGATTTAAACATTAGTTGGTTTGTTTAGTTAAGAGATTTAAAAGTTGGTCTATTTCGAGAGAGAGATTTAAATGTTGGTCGGTTTTGTTTGGTTAGGAGATTTAAACGTTGGTTGGTTTTCATTCAGTTAAGAGATTTAAACGTTGGTTGGTTTGTTTAGTTAAGAGATTTAAACGTTGGTCTGTTTTATTTAGGTTAAGAGATTTAGACGGTGATTGGTTTCGTTCAATTTAAGAGATATAAACGTTGGTCGGTTTTGTTCAATTAAGAGATTTAAACATTGGTCAGTTTTTGTTCAGTTAAGAGATTTAAACGTTAGTTGGTTTGTTTAGTTAAGAGATTTAAAAGTTGGTCTATTTCGAGAGAGAGATTTAAATGTTGGTCGGTTTTGTTTGGTTAGGAGATTTAAACGTTGGTTGGTTTTCATTCAGTTAAGAGATTTAAACGTTGGTTGGTTTGTTTAGTTCAGAGATTTAAACGTTGGTCTGTTTTATTTAGGTTAAGAGATTAAACATCAGTTGGTTTTGTTTGGTTAGGAGATTTAAACATTGGTCGGTTTTCATTCAGTTAAGAGATTTAAATATTGGTTGGTTGGTTTTGTTAAGAGATTTAAACGTTGATTGGTTTCGTTCAATTTAAGAGATATAAACGCTGGTCGGTTTTGTTCAATTAAGAGATTTAAACATTGGTCAGTTTCGTTCAGTTGAGATTTAAATGTTGGTCGGTTTTGTTTGGTTAGGAGATTTAAACGTTGGTTGGTTTTCATTCAGTTAAGAGATTAAAACGTTGGTTGGTTTGTTTAGTTCAGAGATTTAAACGTTGGTCTATTTTATTCAGATTAAAAAATTTAAACGTTCAGTTTCGTTCAGTTAAAAGATTTAAACATCAGTCGTTTTTGTTCTGTTAAGAGATTCAAATGTTGGTCTATTTTGATTGGTTGGGATATTTCAAAGTTGGTTGGTTTTATTCACTTAACAGATTTAAACATTGGCCCATTTAATTCAGGTTAAGAGATTTAAACATTGGTCGGTTTTTGTTCAATTAAGAGATTTAAACGTTTGGTCAGTTTTGTTCAGTTGGGATATTTAAAGGAGAAGTCCACTTCCAGAATTCTCTTTTTTTAATGAAAATAACCAATCGTTTTGCTAAATAAGACCCTTCTTCCTCGGCTGGGATCATTTGAAGCCACATTTAAACTGCTTTTTGGAAGTTCAAAATCGGGGCACCAAATCAGTCCATCATATGGAGAAAAATCCTGAAATGTTTCCCTCAAAAAACATAATTTCTTTACAGCTGAAGAAAGAAAGACATGAACATCTTGGACGACAAGGGGGTGAGTACATTATCTGTAAATTGTTGTTCTGGAAGTGGACTTCTCCTTTTAATGTTGGTTGGCTTTGTTCAGTAAAGAGATTTCAACATCAGTCGTTTTTGCTCCGTTAAGAGTTTTAAACAACAGTTGTTTTTTTCCGTTAAGAGATTTAAACATCAGTCAGTTTTGTTCCGTTAGGAAATTTAAATGTTGGTCGGTTTTGTTCAGTTAAGAGTTTTAAACAGCAGTTGTTTTTCATTAAGAGATTTAAACATTAGTCACTTTCATTCGGTTAAGAGATTTAAACAATGGTTGGTTTTATTCAGTAAAGAGATGTAAACACCAGTCAGTTTTGTTCCGTTAAGAGATTTAAGGTTGAGAGATTTAAATGTTGGTTGGTTTTGTTTCAGTTAAGAAAACACCGGTTGTTTTTTTCCGTTAAGAGATTTAAACATTAGTTGGTTTCGTTCAGAAAAGGGATTTAAACATCAGGCTGTTTTGTTCCGTTGACAGATTTAAATGTCGGTTGGTTTCTTTTGGTTTGGAGATTTAAATGTTGGTCAGTAACATTCAGTTAAGAGATTTAAATACAGTATCAGTTGGGTTTTTTTCCGTTAAGAGATTTAAATGTTGATTGGTTTTGTTTGGTTAAGACATTTAAATGTTGTTTCAATCCTTCAATTATTTCAGTCCGTTAAAGAATGTTGGTCAGTTTTGTTTGGTGAAGAGATTAAATGTTGGTTGTTTTCTGTGGTGGTTTTATTGTGCATAAATTTATTTATTTTCCAAAATAAGAAAACACTGTAAAATAAATAAAACATGCAAAAATAAAAAGCTCTCCCTCTCTTTCTATTCACAATCTAAACTAAATTTGCAAATATTAAAATGAAACGTTAAAGCTTTGTATTCAACATCCATCACCACCCTGACTCTCCTCTGCATTCCCAACTGTTTCAGTGATCCCTTTAATTTAATCCTGAAATTCCAATCTCAGGAATTCTGACTCATGGGTTTTTTTATCCGCTCACCCTCCCCTGTCCTTCATTTACTCTCTCTGTCTCTCATTTTGTCCCGACACGCTCCAGCCGTCCCAGGATTCCACCTGAATGCATCAGCGCTGGTCATTATCCAGCGACTCCTGCGGGACGAGGGGCCGCATCAGATCCCGGCCACATTCCTGCCATTCCACTGCGCATGAGCACAAACGGCCCCTAATGCGACGGAGAACCGGCTCTCAGCGGATAAAGTGTCTGCTGTACAGTGAGGAATAAATGGTCTACTGTAGCCAGAGATGAGATTAGAGCCCATAGAGACGTCCAGCGCTCCTGCTGACTCACTGAGATCCGCCTCAGAAAAAAAACCCCAAAAAAACACATGATGCTTACGACGGCAAACGCCAGAGAGATGCTCAGATGAGTGGCTACTGAGGTCGAAAATGATTCAATTATAATTATATAATACATGAATACAGTGGGAAAACCATTCTGGCCACCGGAAATAAAATAAAATAAAATAAAATAAAATAAAATAAAATAACATAAAATAAAATAAACAGACTGAACAATCGAAAATAATAAAAGAAATGGTAAACAATAATTTATAATACTATAAATAATAAAATAAAGAATATTAAAGAAGTATATAGAAATTACAAATAAAAGAAGGAAAAAAGGTCAGATAAAAATATCTATAAAACATTACACTAAATAAAAGTAAGAATATAAAAAAAGATTAAATTACAATTAAATATGAAATGTTGTGTCCTGAACAAAGAAAACCACCAGTCAAAAAATAAAATAAAATAAAATAATAAAATAAAATAAAATAAAATAAAATAAAATAAAAAAATAAAAACCACAGGCTGAACAATCAAAAATAATAAAATAAATGGTAAACAATTTTATAATACTATAAATAAAGAATATAAAAGAAGTACATAGAAATTACCAATTAAAAAAACCTGATAAAAAAATCTATAAAACATTACACTACAAATAAAAGTAAGAATATAAAAAAGATTAAATTACAAATAAACATGAAATGTGTCCTGAAATC
The DNA here is from genome assembly GCF_022985175.1 of Labeo rohita. Taxonomy (NCBI): domain Eukaryota; kingdom Metazoa; phylum Chordata; class Actinopteri; order Cypriniformes; family Cyprinidae; genus Labeo; species Labeo rohita. The sequence continues at coordinate 1,647,347 of NC_066891.1, read as the reverse complement.
CATTTTCCCCACCAGCCAAAAAAAATAAAATAAATAAAATAAAATAAAATAAAATAAAATAAAATACGACTGAACAATCGAAAATAATAAAATAAATGGTAAACAATAATTTATAATACTATAAATAATAAAATAAAGAATATAAAAGAAGTATATAGAAATTACAAATAAAAAAAGGAAAAAATGTCAGATAAAAATATCTATAAAACATTACACTAAATAAAAGTAAGAATATAAAAAAAGATTAAATTACAATTAAATATGAAATGTTGTGTCCTGAACAAAGAAAACCACCAGTCAAAAAATAAAATAAAATAAAATAATAAAATAAAATAAAATAAAAACCACAGGCTGAACAATCAAAAATAATAAAATAAATGGTAAACAATTTTATAATAATATAAATAAAGAATATAAAAGAAGTACATAGAAATTACCAATAAAAAAAAAATCAGATAAAAAATCTATAAAACATTACACTACAAATAAAAGTAAGAATATAAAAAAGATTAAATTACAAATAAACACGAAATGTGTCCTGAAATCCATTCTCCCCACCAGCCAAAAAAAAAAAAAATAAATAAAATAATATAAAATAAAATACGCGACTGAACAATCGAAAATAATAAAATAAATGGTAAACAATAATTTATAATACTATAAATCATAAAATAAATAATATAAAAGAAGTATATAGAAATTACAAATAAAAGAAGGAAAAAAATGTCAGATAAAAATATAAATATAAAATATAAAAAATATAAAACATTACACTAAATAAAAGAATATAAAAAAGATTAAACTATAATTAAATATGAAATGTTGTGTCCCAAACAAAGAAAACCACCAGTCAAAAAATAAAATAAAATAATAAAATAAAATAAAATAAAATAAAATAAAATAAAATAAAATAAATAAAAACCACAGGCTGAACAATCAAAAATAATAAAATAAATGGTAAACAATTTTATAATACTATAAATAAAGAATATAAAAGAAGTACATAGAAATTACCAATTTAAAGAATCTGATAAAAAAATCTATAAAACATTACACTACAAATAAAAGTAAGAATATAAAAAAGATTAAATTACAAATAAACATGAAATGTGTCCTGAACAAAGAAAACCATTTTCCCCACCAGCCAAAAACAAAGAAATAAATAAATAAATAAAATAAAATAAAATAAAATAAAAAAGACGACAGGCCGAACAATCAAAAATAATACAACAAATGGAAAACATGTAAAACAATTTTATAATACTATAAATAATAAAATAAAGAATATATAAGAAGTATAAGAAGAAATTATCAATAAAAGAAGGAAAAAATCAGATAAAAATATCTATAATACATCACACTATAAATAAAAGTTCCCCACCAGCCAAAAAATAAAAGAAAATGGAAAAAAAAAAAAAATTAAAATTAAATAAAATAAAAATGAACAATCAAAAATAATAAAATAAATGTAAAACAATAAAATAAAGAATCTAAAAGTATATATATATACATATATATATATATATATATATATATATATAAAAAAAAAAAGGAAATTACATAAAGAAGTTTAAATTACAATTAAATACTAATTGTTACTACATGTCCTGAACAAAGAAAACAATTTTCCCCATTTTTTTTAAATAAAATAAAAATCAAACCAAAAGCTGATTGCTCTAAAAAATTCTTAATACATACTTAAAAAGGAAATAAATACACAAAAATAGTAAAAAAAAAAAAAAAAAAAAAAAAATAGGTCAGTGCAGTTAAAATGTATAAAAAAATACATCAAAATAAATACATTTATAATATTATAAATAAAAGATAGTAGACAATAAAATAGTTCTATAATAATTAACAATCAAGTAGAAAAACCTGGTGAAAAAGGTGGAATTAAAAAGAATAAATAAAAAATTGCAACAATTTATAACACAACAAACAATAAAAACATTTACGTAAAAATAAGAAGTTACACCAAAAGCATAAACAAAAAAACTAAATATAAACTATAATTACAACTATAATAATAAAAGAAGAACTATTTAGTCCAAAAGCTGAACAGTCAGAAACACCCAATTCTAACTGCATTCACACCAAAACACTGGAAAGAAATAAAGAAAGCCAAAAGAAATGCAAAGGCGACAATAAAGTGTAAAATGCTGAAGGAGCATTTTAGACAATCAAAGAAAGTGCAGCAGAAACAGAGAGAGGCGTGTATTAAAACAAAGCAAAAGCGGTTATCGGCGCAGGAATGTAAATGTGACCGGCGAGGAGAAGCGGAGCTCAGATAAGCAGGAATCGGATCTGCAGCGTTTGACGTCACACAGACTCACGAACACCTGCGCTTACAGCAGCACATACACATCACCGACGCTTCATGGAACAACTTGAACATGCGTCTAAACATCTGTGAACAACAAATGAGCTGAAAACTGCTTCCTAAGCAGAACTCAAGATAACAGCCCACGCTTTTACGCTTTCTTTCCTCGTTTAAGAGAGAACGAGTGAATATGATTGATGTTTTACAGCAGCTGCTTTAACTAATGAGGCGTGTTTAACGTTTGAAATAAGAGTTCACGCTCAGCAGAGCGTCCATCGCATGATCTACAGATCTCACGAATGCAAAACACCTCAAAACAACATCAACATTGTGATTCAGATGTGAATGATTTCTCGAAATGTCTCAGCAAACACTCAGAACAGAAGAAGTCAAAACAAAGCCAAATAGTCCAAAAGAATAAAAAATAAATAAATTATAATGCCTTAGATAATAATGGAATATTAAAACAGCTATATAAAAAATAACAAAAATAAAGTAAAAAAAAAAACTATACTACTACAGCTAAAAGTGAGAAAAAACAATTCTATAAAAATAATAAAAGAAAAAAAAAATCTAAAATAATTAAATCATCTATAATACTATATATAACATAATAACATAAACACAATTATATATAATTTACACCAAAAGTGAAGTCAAAAAAGAATACAAAGAAAAATTAAATAAAATAATTTATAATGCTAAAAAATTATATAAAAAAGAATACAGCCAAAAAAAAAAAAAAAAAAAAAAAAAAAAAAAAAAGAATACTACATATAATACCACAGAAAATAATGGAACAATAAAACAATTCAATAAAAAAATGAAAGAAGAAAAAAAAGAGTAAAATAAAAAATTTAAAAACAAATAATTTACATTATTAAAGTTAAAAGTAAGAATCTAAAAATCTGTCCAAAAGATAGAATACTATATGTAATAAAATAATATAAAAACAATTCTAGAAAAAAATAAAATCACACCAAAGGTGAATAAAGAATACAATAAAATAAAAATATTTTAAAAAATAAGTTACTAAGTTAATAAAATGAAATAATGTATAATATCATAACAATGAAAGAAAAAAAAATATAGTAAAATAAAAAAAATTGAAAAACAAATTAAGATCATTTACATTATTAAAGTTAAAATAATCTAAAAACAATTCTATAAAAATAATTAAAGAAAAAAAATCTGCCCAAAACATTAAAATAAAATAATCTATAATACTACATATAATAAAATAATATAAGAACAATTGTATAAAAACAACTGTATAAAAAACAAAATAAAACAAAAGTCACACCAAAAGGTGAATTAAAAAAGAATACAATAAAATACAAAATATAAAAAAAATAATTTACAAGGCGGAATAAAATTATATATATATATATATATAAATATATATATATATATATATATATATATATATATATATATATATATAATATAACACCACCGATAATAATAGAAACAATAAAACAATTCAATAAAAATAACTACGAAAGAAGAAAAAAAAGAGTAAAAGAAAAAAAAGATCATTTACATTATTAAAGTTAAAACTAAGAATCTAAAAACAATTGTATAAAAAATAAGAAAAGGAAAAAATCCATCCAAAAGATTAAAATAAAATAATTTATAATTTATAATATATATAATATATATAATAAAATAATATAAAAACAATTATATTAAAAATAAATAAATAATAATAATAATAATAATAATTCACACCAAAAGGTGAAGTAAAAAAAGAATATAATAAAATACAAAATGTAAAAAAAATTATTTACAATGCTGATTAAAATGAATAATAAATATATATATATATATATATATATATATATTATTCATTTTAATAAAAATGAATAATATATATAAAAAAATTATTTACAATGCTGATTAAAATGAATAATATATATATATATATATATATTATTCATTTTAATCAGCATTGTAAATAATTTTTTTTTACATTTTGTATTTTATTATATTCTTTTTTTACTTATTCTTTTTATTATTTTATTATTCATTTTAATCAGCATTGTAAATAATTTTTTTACATTTTGTATTTTATTATATTCTTTTTTTTACTTATTCTTTTTATTATATATATATATATATATATATATATATATATACACACACACACACACATATATATATATATGTGTGTGTGTGTATATATATATATATATATATATATATATATATATACCACAGATAATAATGGAACAATAAAACAATTCAATAAAAATAACAACGAAAGAAGAGGGGAAAAAAGAAAAAAAAGAGATAATTTACATTATTAAAGTTAAAAGTTATTATTAACTTAAAAAATTATACAAGAAAAAAAATCTGTCCAAAAGATTAAAATAAAATTATACCATAATACTATAAATAATACTTTATATACTAAAATAATATAAAAACAATTCTATAATAAAAATGAAAAAAGTGAAGTAAAAAAGAATACAATAAAATTTAAAAATATAAATAAAATAATTCATAAAGTTAAATAAAAAAATAAATATAATAAATCAATTATATAAAAATAATAATTCACAACACAAAGTAAAGAAATAGGTTAATAGAAATTATTAAAAAAACAATAATAGTCTAAAAACAATAATAAAATAAGAAAGAAGTATAATATCTGATGAAAGCCTAAAAGATAAAAAAATAAGAATAATTTTAAAATACTAAAGATAAGAACAATTCTATCCAAAAAAAAAAAAAAAAAAAAAAAGAAAAACTATATTATAAAAGGAAAAAAATATATATATATAAATATTGTCAAATATTTCCAGATGAGCACTTACTGGACCTGAATAAAATATAATACTATTATAATATTACAATACTAATAATACTAAAAAAGAATACAAAAAAATAAATAAATAAATAAAAAAAAAACAGAAAAATAAAAAAACTTTTTCAAATGAGTTTAAAAATAATAAACTAAAACTGGGGAAAAAAGCAATACTATAAATAATAAAATTATTTTTTAAAAAATTAAATAAAGCTAGAAAACACCCAGAACACCCTAGCAGCCACACAATAACTTGAGCAGTGATGATTATTTAACTCATCCCTGGAGCTCAAGAGTAAAAACGCAAAGCTGAAATGCTGAAGTTGGCCTGAATTCTGAAAGCAGTCGGACCCCCCAGGCTGTCGTCCCTCATTCCCACCGTGAGCCGCTCTCTCCCGGGTCCCGACGGCCGGTTTCGTGTTCCGCCGAGCCATTCGGGGTCTTTAGGAGAGAGCGGACGGGCCGCAGCTGCGGGTCAGCGGTGTCTGGGATTCGGTGTCCGCAGGAGCTTTGTTCGACTTCAACAGCTCAGAGGAATGGACTTGATTACGCTCACATTTACTATCTCTGCTCTTTTACCGCAATCGGTCCCGAACACACAGAGACAAAAGACCGAACAAACATGTGAACCGTGAAAGCTCGTCTATCACCAGATACTCCCGCTGGAGATCTGCCCACCTGCACACACATTTCAGCCATTTCAGACACGGAATGTGACTCTCGCACTTATTCAAGAACATGTGAACGCTGCTTCACCAATGATGTGACAAACCAACAATAAAACTATAAATAAAACTTAAAAGAAATGTTAAATAATAAAAACTATAATAAAATAATAAAAACTGAAAAAAAAAATCAAATAAATAAATACAAATAAAAAATCTATTATTTAAGCTTCATAATGCTAAATAAATAAATAAATAAAAATTCACACCAATAAATAAATAAACAAAATAGGTAAGGTAAATAAAAATTCTTAAAATAAAACAAATAAAATAACTTACTGTATAATAATAATAATAATAAGAGTAACAATAAATAAATAAATAAAAGTATAAAATGACCGAAGCCAAAAAGATAATTTTATAATATGATACTAAACATTGTTATTACTTAAAATAAATGTTAAATAAAATAAATGTTAACTGAAAAAAAAATTCAGCTTAAAAATAAATAAATAAACAAATAATTTCAGCTTGATCATAATGCTAAATAACTAAATAATTGTATAATAAAAATTTACAACAAAAGGTAAATAAATAAATAGGTAAGGTAAATAAAAATTATTTGAAAAACAAATAAAATAACCTATAATAATAACAATTAAAGAGAAACAACAATTATAATTAAAAAATATTAAAATTATTATTTTACTTTTAAATTTCAGCCTAAAAATGAATAAATAATTTTAGCTTGATCATAATG